>NC_091217.1:8674425-8716925 GCF_040958095.1 Procambarus clarkii | reverse complement strand
TCTCTCTCTGTCTCTCTCTCTCTTCTCTCTCTCTCTCAGGAAATTGAAATAAGTTTATTGAGGTAAAATACACACAAAGGGATGAGGTAGCTCAAGCTATTCTCACCCCGTTCAGTACATCGTGTTAATACATACATAGACACACATCACAACCACTAAACATACTACCGAACATTCTGAGAGATAAACATATACATTTCCTCTCAGAGGACACAACTCTGTACACGGTTCGCTGCCGTGACGCGGCCTTAGAGCTCAATAAGACACATTTGAAGATGTGTGTCTTCGACCTAAATTAATAACCGGGGCAATAGCGTTTTTACCACCGTTTCTCAGTCAAGTAGAGCTGACCTTCACCTCTCATTGTTGCTCGTATCAGTCCGCTCCCTGACGTGACAAACACTTCCTTCGCGGGAACATTAAGGCGGTTGCTTCAAACGTTTTTTTTTTAGCTTTCCAAACGCAAGACATTTTCTGAGAACCGTGCGTCCTAAAATAGGAAAATATGATATAGTGGCATATTTATCAGAGGGATATCGTGACTGGAACGTTTGAATAGCGTGACGCAAGCTGGCATTAACAAATTTTGAGAATTGAGTACGAGGTGACCTCCATGATTCTTTTTTGTGGAGGAGTTAGAGGGGCGTCATTTGTGGCTTGACCTCAGCCCTTCAGATGGGCTCTGGGGCCAGATTCACGAAGCAGTTACGCAAGTACTTACGAACGTGTACATCTCTCCTCAATCTTTGACGGCTTTGGTTACATTTATTAAACAGTTTACAAGCATGAAAACTTGCCAATCAACTGTTGTTATTGTTATAAACAGCCTCCTGGTGATTCGGAGCTCATTAACTGTTTAATTATTGTAAACAAAGCCGCCAAAGATTGAGAAAAGATGCACAGGTTTGTAAGTGCTTGCGGAACTGCTTCGTGAATCTGGCTCCTGGACCTTATTTAGCTCCAGAACCCCCGTTCTCCCCCCCCCCTACCACCTGGCCGTCCTACACCACTCTGGCTGTGGCACTCTGCGTCTTCCACTCTGGCTGTGGCACTCTGCGTCTTCCACTCTGACTGTGGCACTCTGCGTCTTCCACTCTGGCTGTGGCACTCTGCGCCTTCCACTCTGGCTGTGGCACTCTGCGTCTTCCACTCTGGCTGTGGCACTCTGCGCCTTCCACTCTGGCTGTGGCACTCTGCGTTTTCCACTTTGGCTGTGGCACTCTGCGTCTTCCACATTGGCTGTGGCACTCTGCGTCTTCCACTTTGGCTGTGGCACTCTGCGTCTTCCACTCTGGCTGTGGCACTCTGCGTCTTCCACTCTGGCTGTGGCACTCTGCGTCTTCCACTCTGGCTGTGGCACTCTGCGTCTGGGAACTATTTACTCGTCTTATACTCACAATTTTTGTTTTATCCTGACTAACATCTATCTTAAACCTGTCGTAATGGTTTATGATTGTACCAGGCTGATCACTCCCCCCCCCCCTCTCCCCCACCAAGTGATCCTTCTGTTCATTGTTCTCTGGTTGATGAATTGTTCACTTTTGTTCTCGTTCACTGTGTTACACTTCTCTCCCTCCCACACACACCTGCCTCACCTTCCCCTATTCGTCGTAGTGACCTTGACAGTGGAGCCGGCACCAGACCTGGCATTCCTTAGCTGTCTTGGGAAGATTTGCGCGATGTTTATGTTGGAATGATTGGTGGTGCCTCCGCGCCCACTCCTGGGTGCCACGCCTACGATAAGGCGCCATGCGAGGCCAAAGTCATGCCAACTCACGTAACGCCCTTACCTGAGAGTGCCACGCTAACAGCCTTAATTGTCTTCCTATCTTGTAAGTGCTACACCTACTACTGCCGCCCCTCTCTCTCCCCGAGTGCCTGGTTTATGTTAAATTTCCTCTCAATGCTTCTTTTGTTTTGTCATTTTGCATTCCCTTTTTTTCAGTGCCTCTCTCCTTAAAATTTTCCTCATCTCCGTACGGCTTTTCTCCTCTACTTGGTGCTTTTAATTTCTTCTTAATGTGTTCCCCTCACCAGGTTTCTTTCCCTCTCCCCCAAGGCATCTTCTTTTCAATGGTTCTTACCTATCACTTTCTTACCTCTTTAGTGTTTATCGAGTCGGTTTTCTGTCCTCTGCTTCGTCCTCTACAGCCGTATCCACCTGGGGCCAGAGTCACGAAGAAGTTACGCAAGCACTTACAAACCTGTACATCTTTTCTCAATCTTTGGCGGCTTTGTTTACAATTATTAAACAGTTAATGAGCTCGGAAGCACCAGGAGGCTGTTTATAACAATAACAACAGTTCATTGGCAAGTTTTCATGCTTGTAAACTGTTTAATAAATGTAACCAAAGCCATCGAAGGTTGAGGAACGATGTACACGTTCGTAAGTACTTGCGTAGCTGCTTCGTGAATTTGGTCTCCTGTTCTGTACTGTGGTTCTTCACTTGTACACTTCTCAGTCTCTGTGCCTCTTCTGTGCCGCCCAGTACCTGGCCTAGTTAACTAGTACCGTCCAGATGATGCCTAATGGATTGACCTTTTGCTGTTAATGCTGTATTGTCTCATCTAATACGTCGCATTTCTTACGGTATCAACCGATCTGTTAGAAATTACGACGCATTGAATACAAAGTTAAAGCACCGTAATGTTGACGGTTTCTATACATCTGCCGCGATGGGTTAGGGGGGTTGCTTGGGTAGGCAGGTCTCTGGTTAGGGCAAAACAGCTGCATTTTTTATGGAGTGGCAAATCAACATAACGGGGTAACATATAGGTATAGGCAGTAATGTAAGGAACGTGTGGGTGAACGATGAGGGTTAATGGCGCGAGGAGGCAGACTAAGCAGGCTGTGATGTCTCCCATCCGGCCTGCATAGCCACCACTTCCGACCTGGTGAGCGCTGTGCTGCGCATTCCACTCTTGCTGAGTTGTTGCTGTTTCAAATTTAGCTTCTCAGGACGTGTAGCACGGGCTATGGTGAGCCCGTAATTGAGTTTGATTATACATGATAACCTCTTTCGATGCTGAGAGGCCTTACCGCTTATATCGGTCCCGAGGTCGTCTAAGTGGAGTGAGCAATGAAGGAGAAGGGGAGGGGAAAGATAGGAAGGGAGGGAGCGAGAGAGGGGGAAAGACAGGGAGGGGGGGGGGAAAGAGAGGGAGGGGAAAAAACAAAGGACAGAATGAAACCAGATCAGATACACAGGATCTAAACTTTGTATTACCAGCCTGTCCCCAGGCTAGGCTCGTCCATCCGGCGGACATACCCCCAAAGGCGCATTGATCAATTTTAACATATTGCGCATTAAAAATGAGTTTTTCCTCAAATATAAGGCAATGTTATTACATAATAGAATGTGTTGAATAGTCAGGTTAGGTGGGTCGGTTCCTATGGAACTTGCAGTACGTGGGTGAAGCATTTAGAGAGGCGCGATGCGTGCCCAGAACGTGAACGAAGTACATACATCAGTGGAATCGTGTACAAAGTGTTTTCATTTATAAACGTGGGAGTCCAGAGGTCCAGAGACGCTTTATGATGTATATGACCAAAAGGGCGGTAGAAATAGCCTAAGCTACTCTATCCCTTTGAGATGTATTTCTTTCTTGTCTCAATAAACATACTTGAACATGACCAAATGATCACATCCATTTTATTTCATTTATTTACTATGCACCCCATACCTATCATGTGGGGAAGGCGGTGGCAAGGGTTGTATAGAGAGGCACAGGAAACCATAGTTGGTTTGGTTAAGCAAATGACGGTCTTGTGACGCTGTAGTTACACAGTTGTTAATATCACGTTCACTCCAAACATCTATATACCACCTACGGGCTTTACTCATGCCCGTGCTGTCTCTTGTGGGGGCTTAAGCTTGCTCAATTAATCAATCAATGGGTTGCTAATCATACACAATGACGGTTCGCCAAAGCTCGTGTTCTGTTTACCAAAAACATATTTCGTTAGGCTAGGATGTATATTAGGTTAGGCTGCGTTTGACTCCGTTGGATTGGCTTAGGCTTGGTTGGGTTAGGTCGGACACAGGCTTCCCGCCACAGGGTTCCCGCCACAGGGTTCCCGCCACAGGGTTCCCGCAACAGTGTTCCCGTCACAGTGTTCCCGCCAATAATATACAACAGATCAACAGTTGCTCGTGTCCTTGAGCCAGCCTAACTGTTCGCCAGCATGTGAATGGAAATAGAGTAAGGTTGTAACAGCAGCCGGGTACACCACGCGGTCTTCGTCCTTGTAACCAGGCAGCATATGGGTTATTATCCCAGGTGGAGTCAAACGACTAAAGGAGAGTCTAATTCTCTGCTCGGTGGTTTGAGGGCGACCTTGGCGCTGGATGCCAAGTAGCCTTCAAGGTTCTCTCTATATATAAACACTGGCATAATTTTTTTTTTAAATTTGACGCAAGCTCCTTTTTGTTGTGTAGTGGTCTACGTTCTTAAATCACAATCGAAGAATCTACATTAAATTCCCTGGATGGGACAGAACTGATTGGTCAAATTTATTTTCCGATGCCTCTCGTCACTTAGGATTAAATAGGTACCCGGGAGTTGTTGTGGTTTGAGTCCTGGGAAAGGTCGGTATTAAAGGTCAGGTCAGTCTTCTTACCAAGGGGGTTGGGGGGTTGGGAGGGGAGTCTCAATAAGCTTAAATTTAGTCTTCGAGGTTTTCCTAATCCAAATACTGACCTTTCCCATGATGCAACCCCACAACAGTTGCCTAAATCACAGGTACCTATACTTACTGCTTGGTGAACAGGCTTTCCTTCTCTCAGAATGTTCGGCAATATGTTTATTGTTTGTGATGTGTGTGTCTATATATGTATGAACGTTGTACTGAACGGGGTGAGAATAGCTTGAGCTACCTCATCCCCTTATGTGTATTTTACCTCAATAAACTTATTTCAATTTCAAGAGGCCTTCCTCAGGTAACATCACGTGTAATGAAACTTGGCCAAAAATCTCGTCCTGCCTGGAGTCGAACCCGGGACCATACGGTTGTGAGTCGACCCGTGTACCCGGACCCAGCGTAGTACGAGGTCAACATTGTGTATATTGAGACGGAGGAATGAGTTCCTCCTTAACCATGAGTGCTATTTTCTCACCTTCCTCGTGTGCCTGGTGCTGGCTTTGGTTCTGACATGAGGAATTATGATGGTGTTGATGCTACGAGAGAGAGAGAGAGAGAGAGAGAGAGAGAGAGAGAGAGAGAGAGAGAGAGAGAGAGAGAGAGAGAGAGAGAGAGAGGTGTAAAGCACCCTAGAGAAAGGTAGACAGATGTGAGGTAGTGTACAATATATAAATTAGCCACACATAAATGTTACATTTACAGGTACCCCCCCCCCCCTCCCACCTTTGAGTGCCATGTCTTCTCCACCCACATCCTACTCACCCCGTTTGAATGCCACGTATAGAGTGCCTTGTCTCCCTCGGTGTCTGTGCAATGCTCAGGATATATGGACACCGGGTTTATAAATGACCTTTTGTAGCCTCTGTAATCCTTTTTGCGCTACCCGCCGGTCGGGGCCGACCGGTCGGGGAGCCGGTCGGCCGAGCGGACAGCACGCGGGACTTGTGATCCTGTGGTCCTGAGTTCGATCCCAGGCACCGGCGAGAAACAATGGGCAGAGTTTCTTTCACCCTATGCCCTTGTTACCTAGCAGTAAATTAGGTACCTGGGTGTTAGTCAGCTGTCACGGGCTGCTTCCTGGGGGTGGAGGCCTGGGGCCAGATTCACGAAGCAGTTATGCAAGCACTTACGAACCTGTACATCTTTTCTCAATCTTTGGCGGCTTTGTTTCCAATTATTAAACAGTTAATGAGCTCCGAAGCACCAGGGGGCTGTTTATAACAATAACAACAGTTGATTGGGAAGTTTTTATGCTTGTAAACTGTTTAATAAATGTAACCAAAGCCGTCAAAGATTGAGGAAAGATGTACACGTTCGTAAGTACTTGCGTAACTGCTTCGTGAATCTGGGTCCTGGTCGAGGACCGGGCCGCGGGGACACTAAAAGCCCCGAAATCATCTCAAGATAACCTCAAGATAACCGCTCACAGGATGACTATAGGGTGCACAATAAAAAAAAATCAATCGGGTGTAAGGATATAAGGACACCAAGATATATGGACACCAAGATATAAGGACACCAAGATATATGGACACCAAGATATAAGGACATTGTGCATTGCTGGTTGGTCCTGGGTTACAGAGCAAGGGAATCTCCTGCACACAAGTCCTACCTTTGTTCTCTGAATACTCAACACCCGCTTGCAACACTCTCCCTCAACACAGACAGCACGCATGCGAGACAGCACACACACACACACTTCTCTCTTTTTTTGAGAGAAAGAGCTAAGAGTTGACATCACACCAAATCTCTCTCCTGAAGCCCACATAAAGAGAATTACATCTGCGGCATACGCGAGGCTGGCTAATATCAGAACAGCCTTCAGGGACCTGTGTAAGGAATCATTCATAACCTTGTATACCGCATATGTAAGACCGATCCTGGAGTATGCGGCCCCAGCATGGAGCCCGTACCTTGTCAAGCACAAGACGAAGCTGGAAAAAGTTCAGAGGTATGCCTCTAGGCTAGTCCCAGAACTAAGAGGCATGAGTTACGAGGAAAGGCTGCGAGAAATGCACCTCGACACTGGAAGACAGAAGAGTAAGGGAAGACATGATCACTACCTACAAAATTCTCAGAGGAATTGACAGGGTTGATAAAGATAAACTGTTTAACACGGGTGGTGCGAGAACAAGGGGACACAGGTGGAAACCGAGTACCCAAATGAGCCACAGGGACGTTAGAAAGAACTTTTTCAGTGTCAGAGTAGTTAACAGGTGAAATGCATTAGGTAATGATGTGGTGGAGGCTGACTCCATACACAGTTTCAAATGTAGATATGATAGAGCCCAGTAGGCTCAGGAATCTGTACACCGGTTGATTGACAATTGAGAGGCGGGACCAAAGAGCCAGAGCTCAACCCCCTCAAGCACAATTAGGTAAGTAGACACACACACAAACCTAACCAAGTAAAATCACAAATTATACACCACAAAGCCTTCAGTGTCCGCTTAACAGCTGCATGCGCGCCCCGATCCATGTCAGCTGGTGTCTGGGGGAGCGCATTGCGGGGGCAACTGCGCACTCTGGCCTGGTCACCTGGGGTCTGTACCCTGCGCGCGCACGCTGGCCGGGAGCCGGATGCAGTACCGCGCGTAACTATACCCGCTGGCCCAGGGTCCCTCTCAGGTTATACGCAGGTCTTAAGCCTTAAACTCTGTCACGAAACTATGTTGTCAGAAAGTAACTTAATTAATGTACCGATGCTACAGGGTGGTGTAAAGGGATGTTTTTATCAAAGTAATGCAGCCGTGAGAGTGTGGGCTTGAGACCAGTTTAGAAAAGCAGGTTTTGAGGGCTGTGTGTGTGAGCGGGTAGCATTATCATGCCTTAGTACTGACATCACTGGTTTATTTCTGGACCTTTTTTTATTTTCGTTTATTTTTACTTGAGAGTGTCTCCTACTTCGCTCCTGTGCTAGGTAAGTCCTCTACGGGCTCACCATAGCCCGTGCTACTTGGAACATTTTTGTTGAATCTAAAACAACAAACAACGAGTGTCTTGTAACCGATGTGTATTCCTATTTGGTATTAGTGATTAGTGTACCCAGTTGCCACTGTACCCGCGAGTCTGAAATCCAATTTTGTTACTGTACCTCTTGTTTAATAGGTTTGGGCTTATGTGTACTCTTAAGGTCTTCTCTCTCTGTTTCCAGGAGCTGCCTTTCCCTCTTTTCCTCATGTGCTCAGTCTTCGTGTTCCCAAATGTATCCTTATTACTTACTCCTAGCCTGCGTCTTGGGGGAATTACCCCTTAGCGGCCGGGCTAACCTGCTGGAGACCTGGACAGCTTCGAGGCTCCAGCAGTTCACCTTGTACTGGTACAATCACCGCCCAGCCCCTCTCCACATGCAAGACTGACAGACAGCGCTGGTATGAGCAGCGTTCAAGGTGGCGCGTTGTACTAAGGACACCTTGAGAAAAATGAAAGTAGGAAGGAATTTGCGCGTATTCCTCGCTCAGTTTCCTGTCTTGAAGGAAAGTTTCTTCGTCATGGTTCTTAGTTGTGATGTTAGAGGGGAAATTTTTTGTCGTTTGAATAAAAGTTACTGAAATGAGGATGAATTAAGAGTTTATTATGTTTATTAGGCTTGTCATTCAGGTCTCAGTATGCCTACAACTGTTCTTCCTGAGGATTCAATCTATAACGGTTGCCTAACTCCCAGATGCCTTTTTATTTTTAACTGCTAGGTGAAGAGAGGTATTAGGTGAAAGGAAACATGACCAAATATCTCGGCCTGGCCGGAACTCAAACTCGAGTATGCACTTCAGATGTCTAAAGTAAGATTTTTTGGTACGTAGTTTGTAGTGCTTTTACGGTCACCATATCAGCGCACTGTGTATGTTCTGGTCCCAGAGGGTCCAGGGTGGTGAGGGAGTGGTGGTGTACTCACCTAATTATGCTTGCGGGGGTTGAGCTCTGGCTCTTTGGTTCCGCCGCTCAACGGTCAATCAACTAATGTACAGGTTCCTGAGCCTACTGGGCTCTATCATATCTACACTTGAAGCTGTGTATGGAGTCAGCCTCCACCACATCACTTCCTAATGCATTCCATTTGTCTACTCTGACACTGAAAAAATTCTTTCTAACTTCTGTGTGGCTCATTTGGGCACTCTTGGGTGTGTTGTGGTGTGTAGGGGAGCCAGAAGGAACCTACACGGGTCTTAAAACTACTCATTCTCGCCTCCTGGTCTTCTGTCTTCTTTAACTCATAATTAAGAACTCACGAACCGACCAGGATTCGAACCCCTGCCGCCCGGGATCGCCCATTGGCGTACAAGGTACCGTAATCACTTCACCATGTCATATTTGGCTTCAATCTCATGAGTTTTGTCACATTAATATTGTTCTCTGAAACAACTGAAAGATTGAAGTCGGCGTCATACCTACAAATAAACTAATCAAACGTGTGAATAGCCTAATGAAATGTTTAAAATCTCAATTGCAACTAATTCATTAACTGCTCAGCTAAGCGAAATTTAGGGTAGTTCCGTTTGAGCCAATTATGAGCGTCTGTAATTTCCCCTCACTATACCACTTACAGGATTGGTATGCGGTTCATAATGAGTGAATTAAACTACCAAACTACGCGCGGTCACGACTGTTATGGTTACTTGATACTCCCAAAAGAATCCTGGACCGAAATAACCTGCATAGAGCCCCTGTGAATGTCTTCGTTACCAGTTTTTCAAGCATTGGATCTGTTAAATTGTAAAATGTTTATCACATAACGCACCCGTTTTAAAATAGGCACATTTGCAGTGCTCTGAAGCAATACGGAATGTCTTTGTAAACAATCTGTGATTGGCTGGAGGTGCAACGGACGACGTGCGGTGATTGGTTGGCGGTGCAACGGTCGGCATGCGGGAGCCAATAAGCTGGCGCCTGGTGTGGGTGTGTCCCAGTTGGCCTTGTAGTCTAGACGGGCTGATGCCACCTCGTAGCTCCCAACAATGCGTTGAAAAACATTGGAGATGGAAAGTAAAAAAATGGTGAATACTTGCAATTGTGTTAATAGAGAACTGTGGACTTGATAATACTAATGCGTCCGGTGTTATGGAATTTAAGCATAACACCAAAGTTTAAACATTTTTTATAACTTTTTTTTTAACAAGATGATGTATATAGAGTGTTGTGAATTGTTATTTTTTGTGTTTGATTACAGAGTTTATAAGTATGCATGTGTGATGGCAGTATTGGTTGTAATTAATACTTGTGAAGCCTAATTAGCTTACTATGGAACTCTAACCCATTCCAAGTCGTATAGAGTTCGGGAAGCTATGTAAATTAGAGCTGCCTCGTATGGACTAAAAGGCAGCTTCCTTAAATCTTTTGTTCTTGGGAAGAAACTTCCTGGACCTTACCAAAAATAGGTAACATGGACAAAATTCTATTGTTCTCAAGTGTCGTAAAATACGTTTTTGTATTAGGCTGTATGATTATACTTTCGACGTTGTATTTATTTGAATATAAAGATGTGGGTAAGCGCTGGAAGTGGCAATATGAAACGGGCTTCTAAGTTTTTTAAGACATTACCAACTGCTTATAAAACCGGAAACAGCCTCCGGAACCTTATAGAAAGACTGCTGTAAAACTCTAAAATATGCGGCGCCAGCTGGAGAAAGTCCAGAGGTATTCCACATGACTAGTCCCGGTGATGAGAGGTATAGGCGTTATGAAGTCAACAGAAGAGTCAGGAGAGACATGATTACCACGTACAAGGTTCTCTGGGGGGAACACACAGGGCAGAGGAGCATGGATTTAGCATTGTCAGTTAGAGAACGAAAAGATTGCACCAAGAAGCCAAATGGTAGCGGTAGACCCCATACACCGTTTTAAATGCTTATACACTAGTTAATTGAGAGGCAGGACCAAAGAGCCGAAGCTTCCCCTCCCGATAGAGTTAATTGACTTTAATGGAAAGAACAAATCAGTTTATCCAGAGGTTCTCTGCTTTGCTGTAGATTCTCTCTGCGCTATTGAGAACAGGATCGTAAAAAAACGGAAGGCTCTCTCCGTGCGCTCCGCTACACGACCACAGGACACAAGTCGAAGCAAGTAACAGTCAGAAAGTTATGATAAATGTCATTGGAATTTGGCAGGAAATGGCGATTATTGTATCTTATCAGTGCTGCTACGACCCCCACCACCATCTACACAACTACCACAATTATTCACCTAGTATTCCACCACCACAGCAGCAACTACTATTGCAACCTAATTTTCCGTAGGCCTAGTACAGTACATACACTGAATTGATACTAAGATTGCGTATGTTAGGCCTTGATTTGCTAAATTAGGCCTAGGAAAGATTAGGCTAAGTTTATGGTTACCTTGCTTCACTTTTTCTTTTATCTTTTTTAGCCTAACACGCAATTCTAGTACTAATTTAGTATATTTACACTCTGTACATCCCGAGTACAACACATGGCGGTTTTGAGGCACAATCGTTCATATTTGGTAAGTTCCAGCCTTAGTTTCTAAGACTCGACAGGATCTGGTGCCTCTGGAAGCCATTTATAAGGAGAAAGCATCAAGCCAGTACAACAGTATAGCACTGGGAGGGGATATGAGGATGGGACAGAGGGAAGGAACGGTGCCCAACCACCTGGTTCATTTGGGAATCGAACTCAGACGTGCAAGATACGAGATCTTCACTGTACCGTCCAATTCAAGTGCTTGGGTCCTATATCTTATGAGGATGGGTTGATATCCTTTTTGAAATCAAATCCCTGTTATAGAGACTGTATGTAGAGACTAATCCGGACTAATCCACGTGATCCAGATTAATTCTTGAATCATGTCGCTACGCAGTTAACGCAGTTATGCGACGCGTTCCTAACATGTCTTTATACAATCTACTCATTTTCTGTTATCGATTGTTAACCATTCTGTATGTGATGCCTTACAAATTTAACACAAGTTTATGTTGGAAAATTATGAATATGAAATGCTTGGATAGTTATCGATAAAAGATCAGTGCATCAGTAAATCAATTAGTGGTGTAATGAATGTGATGAACGTGAGAGAAGCCGCCATTCAGGTGGAGTGACCTTGAGGGCGTGGGGGGGAGGGGCGCGAGGCAATGTTTGTTGTTGTGGTTGATGTCACTATATCAGCCACCACGATAATATGTGTAGTGAGACCAGCACGCAAGGTCACTCTCACACACACACACACACACACACACACACACACACACACACACACACACACACACACCCTACAAAATCCTCAGGGAATCGACCGGGTAAACAAGGATGAACTATTCAACACTGGAGGGACGCGAACAAGGGGACACAGGTGGAAGCTGAGTACCCAAATGAGCCACAGAGACATTAGAAATAACTTTTTCAGTGTCAGAGTAGTTAGTAAATGGAATGCACTAGGAAGTGATGTGGTGGAGGCTGACTCCATACACAGTTTCAAATGTAGATATGATAGAGCCCAATAGGCTCAGGAATCTGTACACCTGTTAATTGACGGTTGAGAGGCGGGACCAAAGAGCCAAAGCCCAACCCCCCCGCAAGCACAATTAGGTGAGTACACACACACACACACACACACACACACACACACACACACACACACACACACACACGCGCGCGCGCGCGCGCGCATACTAAACCGTACGTACGTACTCATTCAGATACACTCGCACACACACCTACTTGCACACCTGTTGCATTGTTGCCCATGCAACAATCGCTAGCGCGCGCTCTCCATACAAGAACTCAATAGGTTTGTGAACCAATGCACTGGTTGAGTTGAGACTAATGGTTCGGGCCCAGTAGCTGAGGCTAAACCCCCTAAACAAACACACACACACACAGGTCGGTACGAACACATACAAGAGCAGGGACTGCAGTATGTATGCTCCTAGTACATTTGGACAGAAAGCAGAGCTTACTTACATCAGTGGCTACTAGATTTCAATCCCAACAAATGCAAGGCAAGGGGAATCATGGCTCTGTAGGAAGAGATTAAAGCTCTGTCGCTTAAGGATAAATCCTCCTTTGCCTACCCTAAAAGTCCTCAATCCTCTTTCCACCTACTCCTGGGCTACACTTACCATCCTAATCGCCCTAACAAAATACCACTTACGAAACCTCGACATCTTTACACGCAGAAATCACAATAGTTTAATATATCAAATGAACAAATCCACAAGGGCCGTGATGAGGGTTCGAACTTGTGTCGTCTGAGATCATCCCGGACATAGATTCGAACCCTCATCGTGGATTTGTTCTCTACATCTTTCTTTACTCATCCGGGGGCTGTGTTTACATTACTAAACAGTTGACAGGCTTCAAACCTTCGCACCTTAAAATGATTATAAACAAACTCGTAGTGCTATATAAGAGCTCACAAGCTGTTTAATAAAAAAGTAAACAAAGCCGCCATGATGGAGGAACGATGTTTCGTCAGTGGGTCGCCTATAACGAAGCCTCGTCAAGAGCCAAACTGCGTAGCGACGCGTCGTATCGCGTTGTGGCGCGCGCAGCCGACCTCCCGCGGTGGCCCGTTTGACGTAAGCAACGTCTGACTCACGCACACAGGGTGTTGTGCGCAGCGTCTGACGCGCACACCGGCTTGTGCGTCACGTTCAACGCGCAATACCACGCATTTCAGGCTCTTGTGGTAAAATAAATTGCGTATGTAAAGTTGCAGAAATGGTAACTGCAGTCACTGTTAACCGTTTGACGCCGTGGCGGACCTAAATTTTAAATTAAATTTTGCCCCGAGGGGCGAGTTTATTGGGCGTGAGTGGACATACCGCCATAGCAGCATGTACAACACTCCCCAATAGGAAGAAAACCCGCTGGGTTGTTCATCCTGTCGCTTGTACCCAGACACAGCTGGGACTTGCTTAACTGTCTCAAGTGAACAGCTCCTCATACATCAAGATTAATATCTATCAAACCCTTAAAAGCTTACGTTATCTTGCGGGTGCAAAATGGGGGAATCTTTTAAGAACAGTATCAATATTTGACAGATAGTATTTTCCTAACTCAAAAACACGCAATAATTGTTCCCATACCGAAGCCTAATGACCCTGGTAATTACAGACCTATCAGTCTCGTGTCATGCACTTGCAAGATGCTTGAAAGGATCATCCCTAAACCGACTGTTGCACAAAATAGGCAGGTTAGGGGAGGGGGTCAATGGATTTGTTAAAGGACGGAGCACAGCAAATTGTATAGTTAATTACTTGGCTAATGACACGGCTAGGTACTCTGTATTTGTTGACATCAAAGGAGCCTTCGACAAAGCACAGGGGATTGCGATCCTGGACGAGTTTGCATGCATGGGTGTCAAGGAGAGACTCATGAAATGGGTTGAAGACTACCTCACAGGAAGGAAAGCCAAGGTTTGCTTCAATGGAGCAGTCTCCAGAACAGTGAATACTTCTGATGTCTCTCAGGTGTTCACATTCACGTGGATAGTGGTCAAGGCGGTGTCCATCACTCACCACAGATTCTGCAACTTCGTTGATCAACTGTTGTTTCCATTCCATATCTCCATGGATATTTGTATTCAAGACGGATTCTCGCTATTACTGATTCTCTCCCTCGTCCTCCTCCCTTGACGTCGTGGCGGACCTCTTTGACGCCGTGGCGGACCTCTTGACGCATAATTAAGCAACTAGGTGAGCACAGCACAGCTAGGTGACGACAACTAGGTGAGCACATCATGATAAGTAAAAAAAAATGTAAATTTGGCAACGTGCTAGTGTTGCCACCACATGAGATGTTATTTATACCGGTGTAAACAGGTCGGTGGACCAGCTGGAGGTGGGGTGATTCGCCCTGACTGGCTGGCTGGCTGGCCCCTTCCTTGAGGTGAATATAGGGTTGGGTCGTCTTTCCTGTCTCGCTTGCCAGGGTTCGAATCCCGGCCTCTTGGAGCCAGCTCAACCTCATCATCGTTGTGACATCATGCGTTCTCGTAGCCCCCCTTCGACCATCCTCTTCCTGCTTAAGTTATATCTGACTAGTTGGTATTATTTTAACGTGTTTGTACTTGCGCAGTTTTACTCGTGCATGTGTACTAGCGCAGTTGTGTTTGCAGAGGCTGAGCTTTAGGCCTTGGGTCCCGCCTCTCAATTGTTAATAAAGAAATGGAATTTGCCTCCACCACTTCACTCTTGAGCGCATTGCACTTCTTTCACAACTGAAAAATATATATATTGCGTAACATCTCTGTGGATCATTTGGGCACTTGGTTATTTTCCATCTGTTCCCTTGTTTTCCCATGCTAAATAGTCTGTCCTTTGCCCTGTCAATTCCACTGAGAACTTTATATGTAGTAACTTCTATCTTCCAGTGACATGAGGTTTAATTGCTTCAGCATTTCCTCGTAACTCGTGCCTCTCAGCTCTGGGACCAGTTTGGTTGAAAACTCTTGGATTTGCATTAGCTTTTGTGTCAACGAGATCAAGATTCAATGCTAGCGCAGCACAGTTCCAGACTTAGTCTGACATACGTAGTTTCCAGGTTTCTAAAGACGGTTCGATCCTAATAAATCTTGTAAATTAAGCAGATTTATCGTTGTGTGTGGATACTCACCTTATGTACGTAGTTGCAAATTAAATATCTCGATCCTACTTATGAACTCTTCTCAACCACCATCTCTTTTAACACATTCCACTATACATATTTTTCATTATATAACTTTTGTAGACATAAATTTAAAACATGAGAGAGAGGGCATTTTTGACTAAAATAGACTATTACAAGCAAGGGAATTAGTATTTATTATATTAAAGTCAGGACTTATATTGGAGTTAGGACTTCCTGTCCTAACTCCAGACAGGAAGTCACCAGAAAATGGAAGTTATGCTTGATTATTTACTGTTCTAGTTGATTTCGCTAATAAATAGACATTCTAACTAGGCATAGACCTACAGACAATGTAGATTTATAATTAATATGCTGGACAAGGGGAAAAAAGCACACACATTTACCTTAATGCAATTTTTTTTGTATACAAATTTTGTACTCGTTTTTTTCTCATTCATCCGGAGTGCCCAAACACGCACACGGCTCTCCCGCCTCACTTTCTGACGTCCACCCTCAATGACGCCCATCCACCTCACTTCTCTCGTTTTCATTGCCAAATATCTGTCCATATTCAAATCATATTACTGAATTCTTGAATGTCGGTTATAATAGCACAGAGCTACTTCATGCTGCTCTTTCTCATCCTGTTGTTTGCTGAGATAATCAGAGCATCCAACGGTATTGGACGGGATCATGTTCAATCGTTTGTTAAAGCTTTCCCTTGTCCAAGATTTGTTCAAAGCACATTACACCAGCATGCCAAGGTCGGGTTCTCTCGGCCTTTCCTCGTAGTTCAAGCCCATATAGTTCAGGAACCAGTCTTACAGCAATGTTTCCGGACTTCCTCAAATTTTGTACTCTTTTAGTCGGAATTGGATACTGGGTTAACATTCGTGTTGTGTTGTGAATTAGATAAGTTACCCATCGACCTTGATGGCCATAGGATCTCAAGACTCACGACACGGAATGACTAGAATTCGTTCTACATAAAATGCATTTGAAAGCGTTCCACACGATTCAGAGTAGAATTACCATTGACGTAGAGTCCTACAAAAGGTCAGGAAGCGCAATCATACCCAATACTTTGGAAGGATTGACAAAGTGGTTTAAACAAATGCACGAGTGAGATTTGTTTGGTAACTGCAGTGTTCTTGCCTCGCAAGCAAGGCCTACGGCTGTGCCAGTCACAATGCCAGTAGGCCTGCTGCTGTGCCAGTCACAGTGCCTCACAGCACCAGTAGGCCTGCTGCTGTGTTCCATGTGTTCATATTAGTATTACCTCGCTTGCCCACTTACCAACACCAGTAGTAGGCAGTCCTGGTCCTAGCTGCTGCAGCAATGCTAGCAGGTGGAGGAGCTAGGAGCTGCGCCTCTCAGCATCTCCCTGCACACACTGACCACGCCGGGTAGCACAACGAAACATGAGGTACCTTCACGCACATGACTCGAGGCCTTCGTCTGGTCTCGGGTGTGTAACGCGGTCTACAGTCAGTAGCCTTGATGAGTCACAGCTGTGTACTGAGTTTCTCTTCTTCCAACCTCTCCCGCCCAAACCCCAGAGGGAATATCTCAGCTCATCAGAGGGATGATGTGTCTGGATGAGGCATGTGTCCACGAGAGTGATACTGGAATTCAGGTCTGGCTTGTACCTTAGGGAGAAGGATTTTCATGCCCACTTTCTCCTCGGCCAGTCCTCACGTGCGAACACATGTTTTTTTTCGCACTGAGAGATTTCAGGGACTGGCGATTGGGAGGGATGGGGGGAGGGCGGGGCGAGTCTGATGAGGATGGGGGAGAGAGGGAGGCGGTCACATGGAGAAGCAGGAAGGACCTTGAGCATCACCTGAATCACCCCATGTCGTAATAGTGGTGTTAATTATGCAGGTGGTAGTACTCGCCTTTCAGTACTCGGCTATCAGTGACCACGGGGAAATGCGGGCTAGTTCTTGATGCCCCGTCTCCTGGCTTTCTTGTACTGTTGCGTTGCGATTTCTGACGTTCGAAATCTTTGTCGACTCTGGCCTTGAAGTTGTCAATGGAGGTGGCTTCCACGTCTTCCTTCAGTGCGTTCCACTTGTTGCCCACCCGTACAGGCTAGGAGTATTTCTTCGTTGCGTTAGGTACGATACATTTCTTCGACTTTTTTAGGGTTTCCAGCTTCCACTTGTGTCCTATTGCCCTACTTTCTCTCAATTTAAAGAGGCTATACCCTTGTCTACCTTGTCTACACTTCCGTATCTTGTATGTTGTAATCATATTCCTTGTTTCTTCTAGGGTTGTGAGATTTAGTTTCCTTAACCTGTCCTCGTAGCTTATTAATCATCTTTTAGTTCTTGTTCCATACATCTGCACTTTAAATTTTGTTTCGTGCTTCACAAAGTGCGGATTCTAGGCCGTTGCTGCATATTCCAGTATTAGAGAAACGTAGACTTAGTGGATTGCCTTGAAAGAGTCCTTATTTAGATACACAAGAAGCCTAGTGTGACACAAGAAGCCTAGTGTGACAAAAAAGCCTAGTATTACACAAAAAGCCTAATATCACACAAAAAGCCTAGTATCACACAAGAAGCCTAGTCAGGGTAATCGATTTCCCAAAGTGAGAACTCTCCTTCAACGTCTTGAAATTAAATATATATGAGCCTGAAGTTGCTATTCACGAAATAAACGCTTACGGGTAAATTCTAGAGAACGGGTTTACGGAAGCAGTGCGGAGAGGAATATCTACATTCCTATGTGCAATTCTGCCGGAGGATTTAAGAGATTTCAAAAAGATTCGTGACTCCTAATATATATTGAAGGAACTAGTCATGGGATACTCTTCAGACCTTTTCACATCTTGGCCACTGCCATTGAGATCCTCTCAATGATCTCATAATGGAGACCATCGCTTCCACAGTGCTGAAGAACGTGTCCACAGCTTGCTGGGAATTTTCCACTGGGTCTCCTTCCCTCACTGGACTCTCGCCCCGACCCCTGCTGCCCTTGTCTTTACCAAACCCACGCTTATCTGAAACAATGCATCGGTACACCAGTATGGCCTCTACCGTCTCACCTGTTGTAAATCAAAGGAAAAAGCTGGCAAAGGTAAGGCAAAGTCAACATTATCAAGCGAAGCCTTTAGCAGGTCACGTTGCTGGCATGGAAGGCTGGTCAAAGCACGTAATAGGGGATCTAAACGCGGTGTGAGAATATAGTTTAATGACATTGGTTACATTTAGTCAAATGTATACCAGCAAGGGATCTAAACTACCAGTCAAAATTGGTGGGATTTGGATGTGGTGGGGAGAGGTAAGCGAGTTTATTGCTTACCTACTTCCCAATTTTCCCTTTTTTTATGCTATATTTCTGCAGTAATAGAGGAATTTATTAGCTATTCATTGTCAAGTTTTTACACATTAAAGTTAGTTTGATTTATTATAATGAAGGATAAACCCTTTGTCGTTGATCCTGGAAACCAGCGCAAGGTTAGGCTGGTGATGCATGCTGCTGGGCGGTGACCTTACCTGGTGAGGAATTTTTTTCCTATAAACTTTTCCTAGAAATTCACGGGATGGATGTGGAGTGAATAATAGGTTAATGAAACCTGTATGTAACTCGTTCACCACAAATGTAAACTTGATTGGCTTAAACGTCAATGGAGTCCAGCTACCTGGGCCCATTCTGTGACTAACCTCCCCTTCACCTCCCATCTCAAGACACATACATCTCCGTGTATGTGTTAGCCTATGTTACTAAACGGTGAATTAATTAAGATGTGGTTTAACAACGGCCTCCTCCCGCCCCAGACTGATGTCACTACGCCCCCGCTTGAGTGACGTCATTAATCTCCTTGGGAGAGTGATGACGTCACTTGGCTACACTTCCACAATTGAGGCTAATTTATACCTACAAATATCCTTGATAGCAAATAAATATTCGTTGATTTCTCTATCATTAAAAAAGTGAATGCAAATTTATCGTAAAACAAGTTTTGTAAATGAAATTTGGCAATAGCTTAACCGCGAGGGGTGTCCAGAGGCCGCCAGACTATTATTCTGCGGAATTTCAAGGAAAATTTTTCCATTGTTCAACTGGGCTCTTTAAGATACTGTTTCCACTAAATCATTATATATGATCATTATACATATTAGCCTTTTTTCGACTATTTAACTTTCCTTAATTAAATGTTAACTATATCTCTTTCCAGTTTAGTTCATTAATTAGGCATCCCAATTGCCCGTCCTGCTATAGAGAGATTGTAGGTCTCAGAGGTATGTCTTTGGCTTGCTAACTAAACCCTAATGTCCACTTTAATTACCATTTAAGTTAGTCTATGCAATTTAATATGCGAAATATATTAAATGTAGATTTCAAGTATTAGTTATTATTATTATTATTATTATTCCCTGAAAATATTGCCATTTTCGAGAACTATAGAGATCACCGGGATCCGTCAACAGCTCTTGCTGCATCAGCATGCATTAAAATTCACAGAAATAATAACTGCACTTTAAACATGTTGTATTAGATTAAACAGCTGACAGAATTGTTTACACACACACACACACACGCGCGCGCACGTAGTTTCAAAGCATTATATGACAGTACTGGGAAGACGGGACACCACCGGCGTAGCTCTCATCCTGTAACTACACTTGGGTAATTACACACAGCTAGTTGAACTCCGGTTAACTACTACTTCATTGAGCAACGCGTGACAAGGAGGTATTCGTCTTGATGCAATGGGGGGGGAGCCTTTTTAAGTTCTTGGAATCCTCCCCATTTGCAAGATTCAGAGAAGGAATTATAATTAACCTAGTTGCTCCAAGGGGTTCAGAATCTCCTAATGTATGGAGGCAGCCTCGTACAGTTATCACCCAGCATGATATAGTTAAATATTAAAGTATTAAACATGGCATTGGACTGGATCTACTTAGCCCCTATCTATCACAAAAAATAAAAATGTCTGGTGTAAGACAGATGATTTTAATGATGAATGTAGATATATATTTTGACAGAAATTGGAAAGAGAAGCTATTGCACGACCATTCATAGGACAGAATAAAGAGGTCTGGGTGTAGCAGCGACTAATATATATATATATATATATATATATATATATATATATATATATATATATATATATATATATATATATATATATATATATATATATATATATATAGCGATTTACAGCTGAATACGCAGCTAACGGAGGCTATTGAACCAGCTAATGGAATATTAGGCTTTGAGAACTTTCGAGGTTCGATACGACTAAATTCATCCTCGTGCTGTTTATTGTAAACCATATAGTTAAGCCTTAATATATATATCATACGAAGTCTGATATAACCTTTATCATACTTTTATTAATGATATAACTTATTTTGTCTTTGAAATAAACAGAATTAGCAGGCAGTGTAATCAAAGTATTGAAAATGTCAATGCAAGACCCAGGAAAATAATTGCATATTGCATAATCAAGCAACATAAACATGTAAACTAGTACATGTTTATACATGTAAACTATTAGACAAGTGCTGTTAATTCTCCAATCACGTTGTACCACCATAGACTTTCCATAAATACGCATCATTGATTGGCTGCTGTTCAAGTGATGTCACTACCAGCACGCATTGTGAATGGGCTGCTTTGTGAGTGACATCACTACCAGCCCGCATCATTGATTGGCTGCTGTTCAAGTGACGTCACTACCAGCCCGCATCATTGATTGGCTGCTGTTCAAGTGACGTCACTACCAGCACGCATTGTGAATGGGCTGCTGTGTGAGTGACATCACTACCAGCCCGCATCATTGATTGGCTGCTGTTCAAGTGACGTCACTACCAGCACGCATTGTGAATGGGCTGCTGTGTGAGTGACGTCAATGTTGGCCCGCATCGTTAATTAGATCTGCAAGTAACGTCACTTCCGACACGTATTTTTAACTGTATGCAGTACGAGTTACGTCATTCCCAACAAATGGATTGTTAATTCGCTGCTATGCAATTGACGTCATTGCAAGTAGACGCCATTAATTAGCTATTGTGCGAATGACGACAAAGGAAACAAGCTGGCCTCTGACGCAGCCAGAGCACATTCCTACACATTTCCTGGTCTCTCGTTCAACAAGCTTGATGGCCTCCCCTTGCGATACGTCAGACCAGCATATGTATTTTAATATGCATGCACAAAGAATTGAATTTCAGAAGATACAAAAATCGAATTGGAATGATTAGGCTATCTAGTAATAATATCTAGTTAGGCTATCTATCTATAGTTATAATAGTGCCTATGTATAGTTATAATGGTGCCTATCTATAGTTATAATGGTGCCTATCTATAGTTATAATGGTTGAATAATAAAGGAACACACTTAAAAAGCAGGTGTGTGTGGGTGTGTTCGGCGCTGTTCTCAAACAGCAGCGAAGCATATTGCACAGCCTGTGGCAAGACGATCATTATGCTTCCTCGAAGAAACTGCAGGTGGTTAAGCAAGCCGGCGTGCTTGCAATGATGTCACCGCCCTGGGTGGATGAACTCCACCTGCTTGAGCAAGCCCGCGAGCTAATGCATGCAATGATGCCAGCTCCCTGGGAAGAACAGCTGCGTAAGATCAATGTAAATGAGATGACACCTAAGAACTCCTGCATGTTACTCCAAGAAAAAGAGACATATTTCCGGTGGAAATTAATAGAGGGGTAAGACATGAAGTAGATAAATAGATCTGTTAATTCTTCTAATGTAGAGTACAATGTAATCGGGAATAATGTCTTCCACAACGAAAAAATAAAAAAATCACGAATTGGGAACCACGCCTTCTCAACCCAACCAGAATTCACTGCAGTTGTTGTGACATTAAGATATCTAGAACGAAGCACAAGGAGAACGGTGATCTGTACTAACTTAAGAGCAGCGTTTTAGAAGTCTTAGGAAAGAGTCGAGCAGAAAACAGAGGGACAGGTATTAAAACCAAGAGGCTTGTGGCAGTGATGAAGGGTGATCAAATTCTTGTGGATTTCCTCTCGTGTCGGAATCTGTGGAAATGAACGAGCTGATGTGATGGCTGCTGAGGCCTCCGAAGGAGACTATAGTGAATACGTCATCAATAAAACTTTGCTGCAATAGGTGTCATCCGATAACAGCATCGCGATAAGCAAACTGAGGAAAGGAGGATAGAAGAACAAGTCGACTAACCTATAAGTTGGTACAATGCTGGTGCAGCCAACACTCTAAATCACAATGGGCGGAATGAAGGTGGTCGAGGGAGAGAATCTGTGCATTAATAACAACATTTCATCTACAAGTACCCACGGAAATTCTGGATGGAAAAAAAATAGCTGAGGAGCAGAGTTGCACAATTTGCAGCACGAGAAGACATTTGACTGGACCTTAACCTGAGAGATTATCCCCTTCTAAGATACATTAACAATGTGTACTAACCTCCACACTGAGTTAAGAAAACATCTTTGATCAAATACACATCTTATCCTTCAGCGCATCTTCCTGTTTTGGTAGTACTTGTAGTAACGATGAAGACCATGGTATATGTACCAACGAAATTAGAACGTAGAACTCTGAACTATTGTGTTGGACAAACCGGAAAACTATTTTGTACTCGTATTGCCTTGACAAACTAAACTTAACGTAACCTAACCTTCTTAGGCCTAATACACGATATCTGAGGCCTAATATAGTGCAAATGTGTGCTATACTAGGCCTAGAAATATTTAAATTTGTTTTTAGCTTCATTTATTTTAAAATAATTTCTTACTAGTCAGTATACTACTATATAACAGCTAAGTTCGTACGAATTTGTGACTATTGACGACCTAAGTAAACTATTCACGTTAGTAAGTAAACAGGAGGATGCGTTGCATCCTTACAAGAGTCCCTTTACTTTAAAACCAGCAAGATAACTTAAGCCTGAAGGTTGTAAGATATTAATCCCATTGTTTGACAAAGTCTTTTCACTCGAGACAGTTAAGAGAGTACCAGCAGCCTCTTGAGCATAAGTGACAGCTCAGAGAGAGTTCTTCCTGTTTAGGTACGTTGTATATCCTGCAACCCGTTCTCGCAAATTTAATAAGTCAATATTGACTTATTAACTACGTGCATAGGTGACATACTTAACATAATAGATACCCTTAAAAAGATTCATAGAAAACACCGACCTTACCTAACCTACTTAGTATATTAAGATAAGCATCTTATTGCTTCGCAATTACAATTATTACCTAACCTATAATAGGTACAGGTTAAGTAATAATTGTAATTACGAAGCAATAAGATGCTTATCTTAAGATACTAACAAGGTTAGGTAAGGTCGGTGTTTTCTATGAATCTTTTTAAGGGTATCTATTATGTTTAGTATATCACCTATGCACGTAGTTAATAAGTCAATATTGACTTTACGAATTTGCGAGAACGGGTTGATATCCTGCTATGGCGGTCTCTTCACTCACAGGATGAGAGAGACGCTGTCCGGGAAACTCCCCCTTTGGCCAAAAGTTTATTGTTAAAAAATACCGGTCAGTATATGAAGAGGTCCAGGATGCAGTGTTTTTATATTAGCATGTAATTTCATTCGTCAATAGTTGAAGTCTCCGAGGAAGAACAATTTCTGACTTCTTCTTGTTACGTATAAAACCAAAGTTGCAAATTGTGAAATTGTTACATTTGTTCTGTGCGGTTAAATTTGTTTTGAGTTATATTTATTCCATCAAGTATTACTGAAATATATATTGTTTAAGTGGTTGTGCAGGCATCAGGAAATTCTTAAAATATATGGTTTAGTTTCAGATTTCTAGTTTCCTATTTGGGTGCTTCCCGCGGGGACTACTCCAGCTTCCCTGAAGCTGCAAACTACACATTGGCAATGACTGATTTGTTTCACACTTTAGCAGCTCGTCCTCAAGGTAAGGTGTGATTGTTTTTTTTTTTTTGCTAAAATAAGATTCCAACAAGAGCAATTTGCCCACTGTGTGTGTGGCGACTGGAATATAGTTTGAGTTAACCTGACCTTGATACTGGAGTCGCTTAAGATCAACCAAAATAGGAAGATATATGCTTCATTTGCCTAGGTAAAAAATTATTTAGTTTTATCTTGTGTATACAAATGAGGTAATGATTACTGCAGTAGCGAGAACGGAGATGAATACAACGGATAAATTATTAGGCTATTACACGAATGCAACAGGTATATCACTAGGCTTCTACGTGAATACAACAGGTAAATCGTTAGGCTACTACAGGAATACAACAAGTAAATCGTTAGGCTACTACGCTAATACAACAGGTAAATCGTTAGGCTATTACAGGAATAAAATGGATAAATCGTTAGGCTGTTAATAAATAAAAACGATAAATAATTACTACTACACGATAAAAGCTAAACTGGGAAACAAATTCATTTGTTTTTATACCATTCGTATACAGAACGAGTATTGATTGTTCGTCCCAGAGACGTTCATGTCAGTTTAAAACGACAGCGATTGGTAGCAATTCTGATTTGCATTAAATGTTTATTTATTTTTATGTGCACGTTTGTATTGATATGAGTCTGAAGCCCTTGGCTGCCCTACCCACCATGTCCTACTGCAGATGTCCAATAAAATTCGTCTGTAGTGCCTCTATACGATGTTGCTTTTATGTCGAACCTCTCCCACTCGTGTTCTGCAGCGTTCTGATATATCCATTTGTTCTAGACTAGGTGGTACAGTGATGTCCACTTGTCTCGTTTTAACGACTGTTTTGGCTGTATCAGCAGCACGAGTAATGATACACGTGGCTTGTTACATAGTTGATCCCCTCCTGTTTACGGCATTGCATAGCTTAGAACAGGGGACTCCTAGTTCAACCTTGCCGACCAGCGGACGTCTGGACATCACCTCCGCTTGGGAGCCCCTGGATCACGTTCTGTTTTCGCGTTTTGGCTTTGTTACTGCCGTTTGGCATCCCTATTCAACGGTCCGGTTGTACGACGCCTGGCGCACATATCGCCTTGGGTCACGGGATTGTTGATAGATTTTTTTTATTTTTGACGTGTTCTGGCTGGTTCTCCCGGCGGGGTGACGGTGTCCGGTGCCGGCTTGGCAGAGAGGTACCGGAAGTTGGTGGGCTCCTGGTGGGCTCCTGGTGTGCCCTCAGCAGTGGTGGGCGGCCGGCTTCTGTTTTGCCGGGGGGCACTGGATGACTTTTGCGTTTTAGCTGGGGGCCGAGTATTTGGTTTTGCTACCCAGTGTTCTCTGTGTGGGGCGGGGCCGGTGCTCCTCACCCTGAGGGACTCGTGGGACTCCCCAATCATCTGCCTGTCTGCGTTTCTTTGCCGCGAGGCATATTAGTTTCCAGTGATTGGCGTCACTCGTTTCGCAATTAGGCTTGGCGTTTCACCTTTCCGGGCTTCGCGATCAGTCCTTCACGGGTACGCCGGGGCGCATCCATTTCCCCGATCGTCGTCGCCCCTAAATCAACAACAACATAGCTTAGAACAGTCCCAGGACGGTGCGGGGATTGGGTTTAAGTTGTCTCATGGTTATAGCGGGAGTTTGTGTGGATGACTGCATGTTATTTGTTTTCTGCATGATTACCCATTCCAAATGTATGGTAAAAAAAAACTTCCGTCAGATAGTATCTAGGTATCTGTAGTGTTTCTGATTGAGAATCCTAAATAAAATCTTTGTTTAACAAACAAAAGCAAGAAGATTGTCTTGGAAAACATTAAGAAATACAACATAGAGAGAACAGAACGCGAAGTACGCAGTACAGAGCGTATAATAGCCATCATCAACCGCTCCGGATCCCCGCCCCTGAAGAACATGTACCCTGAATATATATATACTCTAGGTGTTTATCCTGGACACTGTTCAAGACTGTGGTATACATCTTGATTTGTCAATAAGTGTCGTAGCCCTAATAACCCTAAAGAGTTGTTAGGTCTTAGTTCCAACGGCTAAGCATAGATAATCTCGTGATGCCTCTTACCTGAAACTTTAAATCTAATTTGCATGAAAGTATTTCAACGCCATTGCCTCTCGTTATTAAAGTATTCCTTATTAAGTAACAAGAGATGTTGAGCGGCGAGAGCATCACACAGGCCACTGAGGATTATTTTGGTTGGTTAGTTTTGGCTAGGCCAGAGCTCATGTGGACACTTACTTGCGTCACCGCGGAATTGTTTTGCTTGGGGAAGGTGCAGTGTGCTTGGCTGGGCATGCCAACAAGCAATCATTAGTTTTAATGCTTTGGTAAGTCCTTATAGTGTCTTTATTACAGGGCTGGGTGGGTTATTTGGCAAGGGTAGTTTACCCTTGATGCTTCTTGCTTGTATTGGGTATTGTAGTCTAGTGTGGAGCCTAGTGAGCTACCTAGTGTGCAGCCTAGTGTGGCAGCGGCTGGTGACACCACGCCACTCACATGACTCCGCGTCATGTGGTTTCTCAACCAAACATTTTTTTGTATTACATTATATTTTAACGAGCTGATAAAACTGGCATTTATAATTCTCCCACAAGGACAACGTTAGCTCTTGGCCTTGACAGACTAGTAAACCGCTAGAGTATTATGTTAACATGAGAGATCCAGTGTCTCGATCACATAAATTCAGATTCACAACTTGGTCTTATGTATTTGTTGACCATCCTTCATTTCCAGCATATTTAAAGCAAATGGTAGTGGACAGTATTGTGACTTTATGTACTTTGACTTAAGTAAAGCTTTTGATACTTGGCCTCACGGAAGACTAATTAGGAAGATAGAGGTGCATAGTACTGGAAGTTAGCACAAGTTGTATTGAAATAGATATTTACATATTTCAAAGGGAACGGAAGATTAGTGTAAATGGAGTAAAGGGAAATCGGAGTACCACATGTCCTTGGACAGTGGTGTGGAAGAGTTAGCTTTGGTTTTCAGTTCTCCCGATCTGCCACTGCGTAGAAAATGCAATTGTTTTGCCTAACAAGAAACCTGTGAACTCAAGCAACCCACCTAAGCTATCGAGGGCCGATGCCTAGAAAACGTCTATATTACAGCGGTGTAATGATTAGTAATACATCGCATATTTTAACAGATTGGTCGATTCGGTGAGAAATGAGACGTATTAGGGCGAGAGAACTTGCTCATTCAGCAGGCGGCGATGGAAGGACTATTCAAGTTCAAAGTATGTTTATTGAGACAAGAAAAAATACATCTCAAAGGGATAGAGTAGCTTAGGCTATTTCTACCCCGCTGGAAGGACTAGTCACACGCATCCAGTGGGTGAAAATGGTGACACGATAAAGCTGTGTATTCCCATCCACGAAGCTATATGTCCGAGGAGATAGTACAGGTTTGACTCAAAAGGAAAAATGCATTTGATCATTTTAAATATTTAGCAGAGCCAATTGGTAATGAAAAATAAGTCAGAGAGGCTTTCGTGTGGTTAGGTCTGTGAATGGGAGTCATGAGACTGTTGATCCGTGAAATAGAGGCCGCAATTTACGTAGTGTGAGAATATGGGAATTTCTCAGCTAAAGTGCACAGCCAAGATTCAAGGTGTCTTGTGCACTTAGGGTTATCTTGAGATGATTTCGGGGCTTAGCGTCCCCGCGGCCCGGTCCTCGACCAGTCCTGCTTTTTGTTACACACACCCCCAGGAAGCAGCCCGTAGCAGCTGTCTAACTCCCAGGTACCTATTTACTGCAATGTGAACAGACGCATCAGGGTGAAAGAAACTCTGCCCATTTGTTTCCGCCTCCACCGGGAATCTAATCCGGAACCTCAGGACTACGAATCCGAAGCGGTGTCCACTCAGCTGTCAGATCCCTTGACAAAGTGCACGAGGTCTTCTACGGCCGCGACCACGGTGATCTCCGGGCTTGGATATCATTAATTCAAGTTGGGTGTCCCTAAAGAACTGTTTTCATTTGGAGTCTGATTATTGTACAATGGTCATTGTACGGTATCGGGTTATACAACAAATGTCAGGGAGGAAGCCTTGTTGAGCTGGTACAGAGCTCACGGCTCGAGCTGGAGGATGGCACGGATTGTTACTCCAAATGGGGGTGGATACAGGGAAAAGGTCAGCACCAGACCTGACCTGTGTACAGAGAACAAGAACGCGGGCCAACCATAACAGCACCGACGGGAGACATCTCCCGTCACGCAGGGTGCAGTCGCACCTCCACAGATCTCCAGTATCAGCTCTTGATACTGGTAATGGCTGCAAAGGGCCACCACTTACGGGCTATTCATGCCCGTGCCACCTTTTGGGTGGCTTAATCTTCATCAATCATAACAGCACAGCACCGCTCCTGTGCCAGGTAAGACCACTACGGGCTCGCGTCCATCGTCCCCACATCTAGAAAACATTAATGCTGGCATTACATCTATAAATGTTGATGTGAACAGAGACGCTCGCTTCCCCTCCCTCCCTCCCGGCCTAAAACCAGGTCAAGCAGACGAGATCAATATCTGGCACAGTCCAATTGGACACAGTTCAATTGGAACAGACGCCTCCCAAAGGAGTGGTGATACGCTTGAGTTGCTCGATACGCATTATTGCTAGAAACGCTTTTCTCCTTGCATGACCTCTGTGGCCTTATTGCAACATTGTAAGCAGAATGTGGTCAGGACAAAGTGAAGATTGGGACCGCAGCTCATCTAATGCAGTTCCAGAAGAGTTTTCTGGTGCCAGAGGAAATTCTAAGTGTATCGTAGGCAATAAAATTAAAAGTGTATCGGGGCATGTGGTTTCGCCGTTACTGAAAAGATAAACAGACTTCAAATTCCATGGACAACATATTGGATCATCTAAACTCATTCGCTGCGTACGAAAGATGACGGTGTCAGATATACTCAATGGCTCACATCTTAACAAACTGAATCTTGCCTTTGGGATAGGTTAGTTTTGTAGAGAAGTGCCTCTAGACTTACCGAATGATTAGTTAACATTGAGACGGTGCCGAAGATTGTGACATTAGATTGTGTCCAATGTGATTGTAGAGTTAGATGTATGTAATCTAATGATATTAGATTGTGCCGCAGTGGTTGAAAGACACTGGATGGTGTAACGCTGGAGGCGGATTAATTAAAGAAGTGAAGACGAGTGGAATGTGTTAGTGTAACAGTGACTAGTGCTTGTAACAGTGACTAGTGTTTGTAACAGTGACTAGTGTTTGTTGATACTCAAGCAGACGGACTCAAGGTCGTCTTGCAGGGTACGATTGAGTGCACTTGTCCTGATGATCCCCGCCAGCTGTGTGTGTGTGGGGGGGGGCAAGGAGTAGTATATATATATATATATATATATATATATATATATATATATATATATATATATATATATATATATATATATATATTTATTATACATATACACAATAGTTCTTACATTCTTGTACAGCCACTAGCACGCATAGTGTTCCGGGCAGGTCCTTAATGCTAATTTTTCCTAGGAATACGACCCGCCAAATTGTTTAACAACCAGGTACCCCATTCACTGGTGGGTGAATAGAGGCTACAGTTTAGGATTGGCGCCCAGTTAATCCTCCTCCGGCCAGGATGCGAACCCAAGCCAAACCGCTAGCGAAGTGCCGGGTTAAAACTGAAACTGCGCCACAGGGAATGGATCTCTCACTCTCACACACACACACACACACACACACACACACACACACACACACACACACACACACACACACACACACACACACACACACACACATTGGTGTGTGTGTGTGTGCTAACTCCTGCTAACGACAGCAGGAGTCATTGCTGTAAACAACCGATAGCTAGAAAGGCGGGATCCAAGAGTCAATGCTCGATCCTGCAAGCACATATAGGTGAGTATATAGGTGAGTACACACACACACACACACACACACACACACACACACACACACACACACACACACACACACACACACACACACACACACACACACACACATTGGTGTGTGTGTGTGTGCTAACTCCTGCTAACGACAGCAGGAGTCATTGCTGTAAACAACCGATAGCTAGAAAGGCGGGATCCAAGAGTCAATGCTCGATCCTGCAAGCACATATAGGTGAGTATATAGGTGAGTACACACACACACACACACACACACACACACACACACACACACACACACACACACACACACACACACACACACACACACACACACACACATTAATGCCGCAAAGCTCAAAGTTACTCCGGAAGTTGAACAGTATCAAAAAGATCCTTTTTAAATTATATATAATATATATATATAATATAAATTATACCCTTGATGGGATGGTTCTTCTTCGGCCTCGACCACGGCGGTCTCCGGGCTTGGAGTCCCTGTGCCTTTTGTCAACAACTTTGGGTCATCTCCGGAGCTCACAGTTCCTGCAGCGGCGCTGGAACCAATTTGCCTTTCCATTGGAGACTTTCGGCGCCGTGGAGAGGGGGGGAGGTACTTGCTGCATGGTTAACAGCTTCTCTCCCCGTATCAACCTACCCTGGCTTTGCGCCCTGAAGAGGCCACTCCAGACCGACAACTAGAGCGCAACTCCATAGTCTCCTGAGACTGATGGATACTACTGTTCAAAGTTTGTCTTTCCACCTATCTGTGTCTGTCTGTCTGCCGCCCACTGTTATAGGGAGGCAATAATAATAACAATAACTGTCGAGGGTCAATGTCAATGTCACATTCCACTAGTGATAAGGACTGGCAAGTGTTGCTCCATAGTTCAGAACTCTTACTCTCACTTGAGATTATTTATCGATTGTTGTCTAACTGATGTCATCTGTGGGGTTATGTGACGGCTTATAATGCAAGCTTGCATTATAAGCATTTTTGTTGCATTTTAGTAACACTTGTTGAAGCGAATCTAAACTATTAGATTGTGGAAATTTTATCTCGTATTTTTGTGTGTGTGACGAGTGTCGAGTGTCTGTAATTGACGAGCTCTGATCTGCAATTGATCTGCAACTGTCAGGCTGTGACCTGATCGACAGTTGTCAGAAATCTGCCTTAATATAACACTTCTCCCCCCATATACAATTTGCCCTGTAACTGTGTGTTACGTGGGGGTATAAGTAGCAAACAGCAGAGTAGCTGAAGACTTGAGGATTTGAGGTCCTTCTCATTAAAGTGGATAAATACAGCAGCCGAGGAACCACTACAGTATCGTACGTGGGTGCGTCTGGTGCCTGGAGGAACCTGTCTGCCAGACACCCGGACTTGAGCCCCAAGGACGCACCAGACCTGCTAGCGGCCAGAAACCATGCGATTTTTGCAGCTGGCGAGCAAAAATAGCGCGATTTTCGCCGCTACCGGCCAAAAATCGTGCGAATTTCGCCGCTAGCGGCCAAAAATCGCGCGAATTTCGCCGCTACCGGCCAAAAACAGCGCGATTTTCGCCGCTAACGGCCATAAACCATATGATTTTCGCAGCTGGCGGGCAAAAATTGCGTGATTTTCGCCGCTACCGGCCAGAAACCGCGTGATTGTCGCCGCTAGCGGCCAAAAACCGTGCGATTTTCGCAGCTGGCGGGCAAAAATCGCGCGATATAAGCCGCTACCGGCGAAAAATCGCGCGATTTAAGCCGCTAGCGGCCAAAAATCGTGCGAATTTTGCCGCTAGCGGCCAAAAATCGCGCGATTTTCGCCGATAGCGGCCAAAAACCATGCGATTTTCGCCGCTGGCGGGCTAAAATCGCGATTTTCGCCGCTACCGGCCAAAAATAGCACGATTTTCGCCGCTACCGGCCAAAAATAGCACGATTTTCGCCGCTAGCGGCCAAAATAAGGCCGATTTTTGCCGTTTACGGCCGAAAACCGCGCTATTTTCGACGCTAGCGACCAGAAACCATGCGATTTTTGCAGCTGGCGGGCAAAAATCGCGCGAATTTCGCCGATAGCGGCCAAAAACCATGCGATTTTCGCCGCTGGCGGGCAAAAATCGCGATTTTCGCTGCTACCGGCCAAAAATAGCACGATTTTCGCCGCTAGCGGCCAAAAAACCGTGCGATTTTCGCCGCTAGCGGCCAAAAATCGGGCGATTTTTGCCGCTAACGGCCGAAAACCGCGCTATTTTCGACGCTAGCGGCCAGAAACCATGCGATTTTTGCAGCTGGCGGGCAAAAATCGCGCGAATTTCGCCGCTACCTGCCAAAAATTGACCAATTTTCGCCGCTAGCGGCCAAAAAAGGGGCTATTTTCGCCGCTAGCGGCCAAAAATGGGGCGATTTTCGCCACTAGCGGCCAAAAATCGTGCAAATTTCGCCGCTAGCGGCCAAAAATCGTGAAAATTTCTTCGCTAGCGGCCAAAAATCGCGCAATTTTCCCCGCTAGCGGCCAGAAACTATGCGATTTTTGCAGCTGGCGGGCAAAAATAGCGCGATTTTCGCCGCTACTGGCCAAAATCCGCGCGATTTTCGCCGCTAGCGGCCAAAAATCATGCGATTTTCGCAGCTGGCAGGCAAAAATCGCGATTTTCGCCGCTACCGGCCAAAAATAGCGCGATTTTCGCTGCTAGCGGCAAAAAACAGTGCGAATTTCGCCGCTAGCGGCCAAAAATCGCGCGAATTTCGCCGCTACCGGCCAAAAACTGCGCGATTTTCGCCGCTACCGGCCAAAAACCATGCGATTTTCGCAGCTGGCGGGCAAAAATCGCGTGATTTTCGCCGCTACCGGCAGAAACCGCGTGATTGTTGCCGCTAGCGGCCAAAAACCGTGCGATTTTCACAGCTGGCCGGCAAAAATCGCGCGATTTTCGCCGCTAGCGGCCATAAATCTTGCGATTTTCGCCGCTGGCGGCCATAAATCTTGCGATTTTCGCAGCTGGCGGGCAAAAATCGCATGATTTTCGCCGCTACCGGCCAGAAACCGCGTGATTGTCGCCGCTAGCGGCCAAAAATCGTGCGAATTTCGCCGCTAGCGGCCAAAAATCGCGCGATTTTCGCCGCTAGCGGCCAGAAACTATGCGATTTTTGCAGCTGGCGGGGCAAAAATAGCGCGATTTTCGCCGCTACCGGCCAAAAACCGCGCGATTTTCGCTGCTAGCGGCCAAAAACCATGCGATTTTCGCAGCTAGCGAGCAAAAATCGCGATTTCGCCGCTACCGGCCAAAAATAGCGCGATTTTCGCCGCTAGCGGCCAAAAACCGTGCGATTTTCGCTGCTAGCGGCCAAAAATCGGGCGATTTTTGCCGCTAACGGCCGATAACCGCGCTATTTTCGCCTCTAGCGGCCAGAAACTATGCGATTTTTGCAGCTTGCGGGCAAAAATAGCGCGAATTTCGCTGCTACCGGCCAAAAACTGCGCGATTTTCGCCGCTAGCGGCCAAAAACCGTGCGAATTTCGCCGCTAGCGGCCAAAAATCGCGCGATTTTCGCCGCTAGCGGCCAGAATCTATGCGATTTTTGCAGCTGGCGGGCAAAAATCGCGCGAATTTCGCCGCTACCGGCCAAAAACTGCGCGATTTTCGCCGCTAGCGGCCAAAAACCATGCGATTTTCGCAGCTGGCGGGCAAAAATCGCGTGATTTTCGCCGCTACCGGAAAGAAACCGCGTGATTGTCGCCGCTAGCGGCCAAAAACCGTGCGATTTTCACAGCTGGCCGGCAAAAATCGCGCAATTTAAGCCGCTACCGGCCAAAAATTGCGCGAATTAAGCTGCTAGCGGCCAAAAATCGTGCAAATTTCGCCGCTAGCGGCCAAAAATCGTGCGAATTTCGCCGCTAGCGGCCAGAAACTATTCGATTTTTGCAGCTGGCGGGCAAAAATAGCGTGGTTTTCGCCGCTACCGGCCAAAAACCGCGCGATTTTCGCCGATAGCGGCCAAAAACCATGCGATTTTCGCCGCTGGCGGGCAAAAATCGCGATTTTCGCCGCTACCGGCCAAAAATAGCACGATTTTCGCCGCTAGCGGCCAAAAAACCGTGCGATTTTCGCCGCTAGCGGCCAAAAATCGGGCGATTTTTGCCGCTAACGGCCGAAAACCGCGCTATTTTCGACGCTAGCGGCCAGAAACCATGCGATTTTTGCAGCTGGCGGGCAAAAATCGCGCTAATTTCGCCGGTACCTGCCAAAAATCGACCAATTTTCGCCGCTAGCGGCCAAAAAAGGGGCTATTTTCGCCGCTAGCGGCCAAAAATGGGGCGATTTTTGCCACTAGCGGCCAAAAATCGTGCAAATTTCGCCGCTAGCGGCCAAAAATCGTACGAATTTCTTCGCTAGCGGCCAAAAATCGCGCGATTTTCCCCGCTAGCGGCCAGAAACTGTGCGATTTTTGCAGCTGGCGGGCAAAAATCGCGCAGTTTAAGCCGCTACCGGCCAAAAATTGCGCGAATTAAGCTGCTAGCGGCCAAAAATCGTGCAAATTTCGCCGCTAGCGGCCAAAAATCGTGCGAATTTCGCCGCTAGCGGCCAGAAACTATTCGATTTTTGCAGCTGGCGGGCAAAAATAGCGTGGTTTTCGCCGCTACCGGCCAAAAACCGCGCGATTTTCGCCGATAGCGGCCAAAAACCATGCGATTTTCGCCGCTGGCGGGCAAAAATCGCGATTTTCGCCGCTACCGGCCAAAAATAGCACGATTTTCGCCGCTAGCGGCCAAAAAACCGTGCGATTTTCGCCGCTAGCGGCCAAAAATCGGGCGATTTTTGCCGCTAACGGCCGAAAACCGCGCTATTTTCGACGCTAGCGGCCAGAAACCATGCGATTTTTGCAGCTGGCGGGCAAAAATCGCGCTAATTTCGCCGGTACCTGCCAAAAATCGACCAATTTTCGCCGCTAGCGGCCAAAAAAGGGGCTATTTTCGCCGCTAGCGGCCAAAAATGGGGCGATTTTTGCCACTAGCGGCCAAAAATCGTGCAAATTTCGCCGCTAGCGGCCAAAAATCGTACGAATTTCTTCGCTAGCGGCCAAAAATCGCGCGATTTTCCCCGCTAGCGGCCAGAAACTGTGCGATTTTTGCAGCTGGCGGGCAAAAATAGCGCGATTTTCGCCGCTACCGGCCAAAAACCGCGCGATTTTCGCCGTTAGCGGCCAAAAATCATGCGATTTTCGCAGCTGGCGGGCAAAAATCGCGATTTTCGCCGCTACCGGCCAAAAAGAGCGCGATTTTCGCCGCTAGCGGCAAAAAACAGTGCTAATTTCGCCGCTAGCGGCCAAAAATCGCGCGAATTTCGCCGCTACCGGCCAAAAACTGCGCGATTTTCGCCGCTACCGGCCAAAAACCATGCGATTTTCGCAGCTGGCGGGCAAAAATCGCGTGATTTTCGCCGCTACCGGCAGAAACCGCGTGATTGTTGCCGCTAGCGGCCAAAAACCGTGCGATTTTCACAGCTGGCCGGCAAAAATCGCGCGATTTAAGCCGCTACCAGCCAAAAATCGCGCGATTTAAGCCGCTAGCGGCCAAAAATCGTGCAAATTTCGCCGCTAGTGGCCAAAAATCGTACGAATTTCTTCGCTAGCGGCCAAAAATCGCGCGATTTTCCCCGCTAGCGGCCAGAAACTATGCGATTTTGGCAGCTGGCGGGCAAAAAAAAGCGCGTTTTTCGCCGCTACCGGCCAAAAACCGCGCAATTTTCGCCGCTAGCGGCCAAAAATCTTGCGATTTTCGCAGCTGGCGGGCAAAAATCGCATGATTTTCGCCGCTACCGGCCAGAAACCGCGTGATTGTCGCCGCTAGCGGCCAAAAACCGTGCGATTTTCAAAGCTGGCCGGCAAAAATCGCGCGATTTAAGCCGCTAGCGGCCAAAAATCGTGCAAATTTCGCCGCTAGCGGCCAAAAATCGTGCGATTTTCGCCGCTACTGGCCAAAAACCGCGCGTTTTTCGCCGCTAGCGGCCAAAAACCATGCGATTTTCGCAGCTAGCGAGCAAAAATCGCGATTTCGCCGCTACCGGCCAAAAATAGCGCGATTTTCGCCGCTAGCGGCCAAAAACCGTGAGATTTTCGCCGCTAGCGGCCAAAAATCGGGCGATTTTTGCCGCTAACGGCCGATAACCGCGCTATTTTCGCCTCTAGCGGCCAGAAACTATGCGATTTTTGCAGCTTGCGGGAAAAAATAGCGCGATTTTCGCCGCTACCGGCCAAAAACCGCGCAATTTTCGCCGCTAGTGGCCAAAAACCATGCGATTTTCGCAGCTGGCGGGCAAAAATCGCGATTTTCGCCGCTACCGGCCAAAAATAGCGCGATTTTCGCCGCTAGCGGCCAAAAACCGTGCGAATTTCGCCGCTAGCGGCCAAAAATCGCGCGATTTTCGCCGCTAGCGGCCAGAATCTATGCGATTTTTGCAGCTGGCGGGCAAAAATAGCGTGATTTTCGCCGCTACTGGCCAAAAACCGCGCGTTTTTCGCCGCTAGCGGCCAAAAACCATGCGATTTTCGCAGCTAGCGAGCAAAACTCGCGTATTCGCCGCTACCGGCCAAAAAAGCGCGATTTTCGCCGCTAGCGGCCAAAAACCGTGAGATTTTCGCCGCTAGCGGCCAAAAATCGGGCGATTTTTGCCGCTAACGGCCGATAACCGCGCTATTTTCGCCTCTAGCGGCCAGAAACTATGCGATTTTTGCAGCTTGCGGGAAAAAATAGCGCGATTTTCGCCGCTACCGGCAAAAAACAGTGCTAATTTCGCCGCTAGCGGCCAAAAATCGCGCGAATTTCGCCGCTACCGGCCAAAAACTGCGCGATTTTCGCCGCTACCGGCCAAAAACCATGCGATTTTCGCAGCTGGCGGGCAAAAATCGCGTGATTTTCGCCGCTACCGGCAGAAACCGCGTGATTGTTGCCGCTAGCGGCCAAAAACCGTGCGATTTTCACAGCTGGCCGGCAAAAATCGCGCGATTTAAGCCGCTACCGGCCAAAAATCGCGCGATTTAAGCCGCTAGCGGCCAAAAATCGTGCAAATTTCGCCGCTAGCGGCCAAAAATCGTACGAATTTCTTCGCTAGCGGCCAAAAATCGCGCGATTTTCCCCGCTAGCGGCCAGAAACTATGCGATTTTGGCAGCTGGCGGGCAAAAAAAGCGCGTTTTTCGCCGCTACCGGCCAAAAACCGCGCAATTTTCGCTGCTAGCGGCCAAAAATCTTGCGATTTTCGCAGCTGGCGGGCAAAAATCGCATGATTTTCGCCGCTACCGGCCAGAAACCGCGTGATTGTCGCCGCTAGCGGCCAAAAACCGTGCGATTTTCAAAGCTGGCCGGCAAAAATCGCGCGATTTAAGCCGCTAGCGGCCAAAAATCGTGCAAATTTCGCCGCTAGCGGCCAAAAATCGTGCGAATTTCGCCGCTAGCGGCCAAAAATCGCGCTATTTTCGCCGTTAGCGGCCAGAAACTATGCGATTTTTGCAGCTGGAGGGGCAAAAATAGCGCGATTTTCGCCACTACTGGCCAAAAACCGCGCGTTTTTCGCCGCTAGCGGCCAAAAACCATGCGATTTTCGCAGCTAGCGAGCAAAAATCGCGATTTCGCCGCTACCGGCCAAAAATAGCGCGATTTTCGCCGCTAGCGGCCAAAAACCGTGAGATTTTCGCCGCTAGCGGCCAAAAATCGGGCGATTTTTGCCGCTAACGGCCGATAACCGCGCTATTTTCGCCTCTAGCGGCCAGAAACTATGCGATTTTTGCAGCTTGCGGGAAAAAATAGCGCGATTTTCGCCGCTACCGGCCAAAAACCGCGCGATTTTCGCCGCTAGTGGCCAAAAACCATGCGATTTTCGCAGCTGCGGGCAAAAATCGCGATTTTCGCCGCTACCGGCCAAAAATAGCGCGATTTTCGCCGCTAGCGGCCAAAAACCGTGCGAATTTCGCCGCTAGCGGCCAAAAATCGCGCGATTTTCGCCGCTAGCGGCCAGAATCTATGCGATTTTTGCAGCTGGCGGGCAAAAATAGCGTGATTTTCGCCGCTACTGGCCAAAAACCACGCGTTTTTCGCCGCTAGCGGCCAAAAACCATGCGATTTTCGCAGCTAGCGAGCAAAACTCGCGTATTCGCCGCTACCGGCCAAAAAAGCGCGATTTTCGCCGCTAGCGGCCAAAAACCGTGAGATTTTCGCCGCTAGCGGCCAAAAACCGTGAGATTTTCGCCGCTAGCGGCCAAAAATCGGGCGATTTTTGCCGCTAACGGCCGATAACCGCGCTATTTTCGCCTCTAGCGGCCAGAAACTATGCGATTTTTGCAGCTTGCGGGAAAAAATAGCGCGATTTTCGCCGCTACCGGCCAAAAACCGCGCGATTTTCGCCGCTAGTGGCCAAAAACCATGCGATTTTCGCAGCTGGCGGGCAAAAATCGCGATTTTCGCCGCTACCGGCCAAAAATAGCGCGATTTTCGCCGCTAGCGGCCAAAAATCGTGCAAATTTCGCCGCTAGCGGTCAAAAATCGTGCGAATTTCGCCACTAGCGGCCAGAAACTATGCGATTTTGGCAGCTGGCGGGCAAAAATAGCGTGATTTTCGCCGCTACCGGCCAAAAACCGCGCGATTTTCGCCGATAGCGGCCAAAAATCATGCGATTTTCGGCGCTGGCGGGCAAAAATCGCGATTTTCGCCGCTACCGGCCAAAAATAGCACGATTTTCGCCGCTAGCGGCCAAAAAACCGTGCGATTTTGGCCGCTAGCGGCCAAAAATCGGGCGATTTTTGCCGCTAACGGCCGAAAACCGCGCTATTTTCGACGCTAGCGGCCAGAAACCATGAGATTTTTGCAGCTGGCGGCCAAAAACCGTGCGAATTTCGCCGCTACCGGCCAAAAACTGCGCGATTTTCGCCGCTAGCGGCCAAAAACCATGCGATTTTCGCCGCTAGCGGCCAAAAATCGTGCAAATTTCGCCGCTAGCGGCCAAAAATCGCGCTATTTTCCCCGCTAGCGGCCAAAAACCATGCGATTTCCGCAGCTGGCGGGCAAAAATCGCGATTTTCGCCGCTACCGGCCAAAAATAGCGCGATTTTCGCCGCTAGCGGCCAAAAATAGCGCGATTTTCGCCGCTAGCGGCCAAAAGTCGGACGATTTTCGCCGCTAGCAGCCAAAAATCGCCCGGTTTTTGGCCGCTAGCGGCAAACTAATCTGCCCAATTTGTAGTCCAATTTTGGGCTACAAAGTAGCGAATGTACCCCAATTTTGGGCTACAAAGTAGCGAAAGTAGCCCAATTTTGGGCTACAAAGTAGCAAAAGTAGCCCAATTTTAGGTTTTTAAGTAGCGAAAGTAGCCCAATTTTGAGTTTTTAAGTAGCGAAAGTAGCCCAATTTTGGGTTTTTAAATAGCGAAAGTAGCCCAATTTTTCCCTAAAAAGTTGCGAAAGTAGGCCATTTTTGGCCTAAAAAGTAGCGAAAGTAGCCCAATTTTGCCCGAAAAAGTAGCGATAGTAGCCCAATTTTGGCCCAAAAAGTAACGATAGTAGCCCAATTTTGGCCCATAAAGTAGCAAAAGTAGCCCAATTTTGGCCCAAAAAGTAGCGAAAGTAGCCCAATTTTGGCCCAAAAAGTAGCGAAAGTAGCCCAATTTTGGGCTAAAAAGTAGCGAAATTTTGGGCAAAAAGTAGCGAAAGTAGCCCAATTTTGGGCTAAAAAGTAGCGAAATTTTGGGCTAAAAAGTAGCGAAAGTAGCCCAATTTTGGGCTACAAAGTAGCGAAATTTTGGGCTAAAAGTAGCGAAATTTTGGGCTAAAAGTAACGAAAGTAGCGAAATTTTTGGCTAAAAAGTAGCGAAAATAGCGAAATTTTGGGCTAAAATTAGCGAAAGTAGCCCAATTTTGGGCTAAAAAGTAGCGAAAGTAGCGAAATTTTTGGAAAAAAGTAGCAAAAGTAGCCTAATTTTGGGCTAAAAAGTAGCGAAAGAAGCAATATTTTGGGCTAAAAAGTAGCGAAAGTAGCCCAATTTTGGGTAAAAAGTAGCGAGAGTAGACCAATTTTGGGCTAAAAAGTAGCAAAAGTAGCGAAATTTTGGCCAAAAAGTAGCGAAAGTAGCCCAATTTTGGGCTAAAAAGTAGTGAAAGTAGCGAAATTTTGGGCTAAAAATTAGCGAAAGTATCCCAATTTTGGGCAAAAAGTAGCGAAAGTAGCCAAATTTTGGGCTAAAAAGTAGCGAAATTTTGGGCTAAAAAGTAGCGAAAGTAGCCCAATTTTGGGCTAAAAAGTAGCAAAAGTAGCCCAATTTTGGGCTAAAAAGTAGCGAAATTTTGGGCTAAAAAGTAGCGAAAGTAGCCCGTTTTTGGGCTAAAAAGTAGCGAAAGTAGCCCAATTTTGGGCAAAAAGTAGCGAAAGTAGCCCAATTTTAGGCAAAAAGTAGCGAAAGTAGCTCAATTTTGGGCTAAAAAGTAGCGAAATTTTGGGCTAAAAAGTAGCGAAATTTTGGGCTAAAAGTAGCGAAATTTTGGGCTAAAAAGTAGCGAAATTTTCGGCTAAAAAGTAGCGAAAGTAGCACAATTTTGGGCTAAAAAGTAGTGAAAGTAGCCCAATTTTGGGCAAAAAGTAGCGAAAGTAGCCCAATTTTGGGCTAAAAAGTAGCGAAAGTAGCCCAATTTTTTGCTAAAAGTAGCGAAATTTGGGGCCAAAAAGTAGCGAAATTTTGGGCTAAAAAGTAGCGAAAGTAGCACAATTTTGGTCTAAAAAGTAGCGAAAGTAGCCCAATTTTGGGCAAAACGTAGCACAATTTTGGGCTAAAAAGTAGCGAAATTTTGGGCAAAAAGTAGCGAAAGTAGCCCAATTTTGGGCTAAAAAGTAGCGAAATTTTGGGCTAAAAAGTAGCGAAAGTAGCCCAATTTTAGGCTAAAAAGTAGCGAAACTTTGGGCAAAAAGTAGCGAAAGTAGCCCAATTTTGGGCTACAAAGTAGCGAAAGTAACCCAATTTTGGGCAAAAAGTAGCGAAAGTAGCCCAATTTTGGGCAAAAAGTAGCGAAAGTAGCCCAATTTTGGGTAAATAGTAGCGAAAGTAGCGAAATTTTGGGCTTAAAAGTAGCCAAATTTTGAGCTAAAAGCGAAATTTTGGGCTAAAAAGTAGCTGAAATTTTGGGCTAAAAAGTAGCGAAAGTAGCCCAATTTGGGGCTCAAAAGTAGCGAGATTTTGGGCAAAAAGTAGCCCAATTTTGGGCTAAAAAGTAGCGAAAGTAGCCCAATTTGGGGCTCAAAAGTAGCGAGATTTTGGGCAAAAAGTAGCCCAATTTTGGGCTAAAAAGTAGCGAAAGTAGCGAAATTTTGGGCTAAAAAGTAGCGAAATTTTTGGCTAAAAGTAGCGAAATTTTGGGCTAAAAAGTAGCGAAATTTTGGGCTAAAAAGTAGCTAAATTTTGGGCTAAAAGTAGCGAAAGTAGCGAAATTTTGGGCTAAAAAGTAGCGAAAGTAGCCCAATTTTGGGTTAAAAAGTAGCGAAATTTTGGGCTAAAAAGTAGCGAAATTTTGGGCTAAAAGTAGCGAAAGTAGCCCAATTTTGGGCTAAAAAGTAGCGAAAGTAGCGAAATTTTTGGAAAAAAGTAGCAAAAGTAGCCTAATTTTGGGCTAAAAAGTAGCGAAAGAAGCAAAATTTTGGGCTAAAAAGTAGCAAAAGTAGCCCAATTTTGGGTAAAAAGTAGCGAAAGTAGACCAATTTTGGGCTAAAAAGTAGCAAAAGTAGCGAAATTTTGGCCAAAAAGTAGCGAAAGTAGCCCAATTTTGGGCTAAAAAGTAGTGAAAAAAGCGAAATTTTGGGCTAAAAATTAGCAAAAGTATCCCAATTTTGGGAAAAAAGTAGCGAAAGTAGCCAAATTTTGGGCTAAAAAGTATCGAAATTTTGGGCTAAAAAGTAGCGAAATTTTGGGCTAAAAGTAGCGAAATTTTGGGCTAAAAAGTAGCGAAATTTTGGGCTAAAAAGTAGCGAAAGTAGCCCAATTTTGAGCTAAAAAGTAGCAAAAGTAGCCCAATTTTGGGCTAAAAAGTAGCAAAAGTAGCGAAATTTTGGGCAAAAAGTAGCGAAAGTAGCCCAATTTTGGGCTAAAAAGTAGCGAAAGTAGCCCAATTTTGGGCTAAAAAGTAGCGAAAGTAGCGAAATTTTGGGCTAAAAAGTAGCGAAATTTTGGGCTAAAAGTAGCAAAATTTTGGGCCAAAAAGTAGCGAAAGTAGCGAAATTTTAGGCTAAAAAGTAGCGAAAGTAGCACAATTTTGGGCTAAAAAGTAGCCCAATTTTGGGCAAAAAGTAGCGAAATTTTGGGCTAAAAGTAGCGAAATTTTGGGCTAAAAAGTAGCGAAAGTAGCGAAATTTTGGGCTAAAAAGTAGCGAAATTTTGGGCTAAAAAGTAGCGAAAGTAGCCCAATTTTGGGCAAAAAGTAGCGAAAGTAGCACAATTTTGGGCTAAAAAGTAGCGAAAGTAGCCCAATTTTGGGCAAAAAGTAGCGAAAGT
>NC_091217.1:8543234-8673925 GCF_040958095.1 Procambarus clarkii | reverse complement strand
CTTATTAGGCAAATCGGGCCTTGAATAGTAGGCTGAGAAGTGAGTTCTGGCTACTAGGTACGACATATATATATATATTATATATATATATATATATAATATATATATATATATATATATATATATATATATATATATATATATATATATAATATATATATATATATATATATATATAATATATATATATATATATATAATATATATATATATATATATATATAATATATATATATATATATATATATATATATATATATATAATTATATAATATAATATATATATATTATATATATAATATATATATATATATATATATATATATATATATATATATATTTATATTATATATATATATATATATATATATATATATATATATATATATATATATATATATATATATGTCGTACCTAGTAGCCAGAACGCACTTCTCAGCCTACTATGCAAGGCCCGATTTGCCTAATAAGCCAAGTTTTCCTGAATTAATATATTTTCTCTAATTTTTTTCTTATGAAATGATAAAGCTACCCATTTCATTATGTATGAGGTCAATTTTTTTTATTGGAGTTAAAATTAACGTAGATATATGACCGAACCTAACCAACCCTACCTAACCTAACCTATCTTTATAGGTTAGGTAGCCGAAAAAGATAGGTTAGGTTAGGTAGGTTAGGTAGTCGAAAAACAATTAATTCATGAAAACTTGGCTTATTAGGCAAATCGGGCCTTGCATAGTAGGCTGAGAAGTGCGTTCTGGCTACTAGGTACGACATATATATATATATATATATATATATATATATATATATATATATATATATATATATATATATATATATATATATATATATATATATAATATAAATATATATATATATATATATATATATATATATATATATAATATAAATATATATATATATATATATATATATATATTATATATATAATATATATATTATATTATATATATATATATATATATATATATATATTATATATATATATATATATATTATATATATATATATATATATTATATATATATATATATATATATTATATATATATATATATATATATATATATATATATATATATATATATATATATTATATATATATATATATATATATATATATATATATATATATATATATATATATATATATATATATATATATATATATATATATTATATATATATATATATATATTATATATATATATATATATATATATATATATATATATATATATATATATATATATATATATATATATATATATATATATATATATTATATATATATATATATATATATATATATATATATATATATATATATATAATATATATATATATATATATATATATATATATATATATATATATATATATATATATATATATATATATATTATATATTTTATACATACACACACACTCACATACATACATCATATGTATATATGATATATGAGCTCAATATAATTAGTACATTTTTGTCAGATTCTGTGGGTTTATTATATCAAAACACTATGTACAGAATTTTGCAAACAGGGTTACCTTAAGGCCTCAAACTTTGTAACACATTTTTGTTTTAATACATTGTATTAATAACCATGGAAGATAACAGCAAAACCATACCTTTAAACAGGCAGTTATGTTTATTTATTGTTACACCTGCCAAAAGCATTTTTGTCATACACACCTCAGTTTGAAAGTTAAATGGCTACTAAAACTGACCTAAAAGTTTGTCCCTACACTTCATTCATTATCTCGGTCAAAAATATGACAAATATTTAATGTACCCAAACTGCTCATCATTCCACTTCTAATTACTTTTTGAATTGTGCATACAGAACATGGGCAACAATTGGGACTGTACCATAATATTAATCATCAAAGAAGAAACCCATTAAGAAGTTTTCTATTATTGCCATACAAAGTTAAAAGTGCACAATAGCTCAAATTCTTAATCTTTTCTTGAAACAAAATAGTGTTGTGCAGCACAGGACACCATTACTTAATGTTTTAACAAGGCATCAACTTTCTCAAACAAAATGTTGAGTACAGTACCGTTATGGTGTCTCAAGCCACACAATGCATATTATCTTGTATTTTGAAGTGATTTCTGTGGTTCCAACTATCACAATTTTCACTTAAGTCTTGGTAATAAAGAATTCACAAATGTGAAAGTTTTCCTACTAATGAAACGTTTACATCCTTGACATTTCACCCCTCTTATTAGACAAATATATCAATAATGACCTTTCCCTAAAATACTAAAGAAGATTTAAATGAAGGAAAACTAATTTTAAGTCTTTGGTATAATTGACTAATGAAAATTCTTAGGGGGAAGTGGAAAGGCATTCACCAAGAAAAGGGGGCAATATATACAGAAGGGGAAGGGGGGCTAGGGAACATATACAGAGATCATACAACGAGGAGATGGGGGAAAGGGAGGCACATTGAAGACAAGGTGGTAGGTACATTCTGAGGGTGGAGGCATATAATGTACCAAGGAAAGGAGATGGCAGGCATATAATAAGCAGAAGGGGTGTATATAATAATCATATAATAAGGGTGAAGGGAAGGAGGTGGACAACACACCGAGGAGCAAGAGGAAGGGGGGATAATGTGAGACGAGTCATTCTTCCTGTTTCACTTAATTTAGGAACTCCTCGTCCTTTAACTATAATAATTTATACATTGAAAAATGTATACTATGCTAAATAAATGGTGAGCACACTTCAACCATTGTGCTGTGAATGTAGTAACATATCACAAGGCCGAAGAGATTTTCAGATCATTCATATTACAGCCTGACAAACATGATAGTTTACAAAATGTGCTTGTACAGTACCAACATGTATAGAAAAAAAAATCATTCACATATTTAGTATATTAGTATAGGACATGTAAATGCAACCTGTGGAATTTTCATATTGGTTTATAACTTCAAATATATTATTTGCTCCTCAAAATTAAGAATCTTTTTTAAGAGCTCAACATTACCATGTTTTTCCCACTTTTCTTTGCAGCACCAAATTGTTTACTACAAATGTTTTGGTAGTCATCAGCCCCCGGATCACCAGTACCAGACATCCCCGCATCACCAGTATAAGGTATCTCTGCATCACCAATGCCACCACAAATTTTCATTATTGTATTGACCAATATATTACCGAAAGCCACAAAGAACTATAACAGATCGATATTTGCAGGAAAACAGACAATTTCTCAAAGAGCATGTCACACTGGGCAAATCTAAACATATTGTAACTAATATGCATGAATGACTTTGGATAAGGGAATTCGTGAAGTTTTAATGTGGTATCGAAGACATGCAGAACTTGAATATCACAGAATGCCTCAATACTGTATATATGTAGTGCAAATCTTACAAATATATAAACAGGGAAGAGTTGTTTTCTACGCATTTGATGTGCACATCAGCAGATTGGGTTGTAAATTTTGACATTAATATAACAGCAAAGAAGTTAAAGCTTCAATAATTATTGCTGTACAACTCTGGTGTCAAGGCAATGGAACAGTAATATGTAATGAAATTATATTTCATCCCCAGGAGAGATTTCACTAACAAGGAAGATTCAGCTACAGTACTCTTGAGAAAATGTTTTCTTGGCCAACAACCAACTGAATATAAATAGCATTTACATGCATAAAATCTTATGATTCCCCTTACAGAATCACTTAATAAAATGCATGATGAATCATACTAACAAACAAATTACACAAAATATCCTTGTCTTGTACACCGGCAAATACAGTAAGTTTCTTGTCATTAACGGATACAACACATTATTATTTAATACATAATTTTGATCATGTTCCCCCCTATGACAACAATAACATTAATCTCCAACAAGTCCTGCATTTGATGAAGAGTAGCCATCATTAGATTCAACCCGGGCCTGTTGAGCTTTCAACTCTTCGTATTCTTTACGTTGGAAGAATCCAGCCTGAAAATCACAAGTGCATCCAATAATTTATGAATTATTTAGGAGTCAAATATGGGCAACCTTGAGTGTACCAAGATAGCAGGAGCATACTGAATGAATGGACGATGGTCGACTGATGAAATGTATATATTTGAGTGAATCCGAGTGCAGGAGGAAGGTCAGTAAAAAGTGGGTCAACGTGGTATGAGAAAGCAGCAAGGGATTTTGAATAAGGTGAGAAAATCAATTAGAGCTCCGAGGCGACTCAATCCCGCAACCGAGAGAATCCCAGCCACTGACACTAACCACAGAACCAAGCTTCAGGAGGGGGGCCTCCAGACTTCCTGTGATTTCAGTAGAAATTTGGTTGTATATTGTACAACAAAATTTCTACTACTGAAATCACAGGAAGTCTGGAGGCCCCTCCTGAAGCTTGGTCCTGGGGTTAGCGTCAGTGGCTGGGATTCTCTTGGTCGCAGGTTCTAGTCACCTTAGAGCTCCAGTTGATTTTTTCATTCATAGCTAAGGTGGTATGGAAAGAGATAAAGCTTTATGCAAACAGTTGTAAGACGGAACTGGATGTTCAGTATTTGTGCATTATATCTATAAAAATGTTTATGATGGTAAAATTAGTGCTTTTTTACCCCCCCACACTCTGGTACATTACTACTATCCCAAGCATCTTTGAAAATTCTTCACACCCCTATGTCTTTTACTTCACAACATTTATTCTTTTTTTTTTTTTTTTTTTTTTTTTTTGAGATATATACAAGAGTTGTTACATTCTTGTACAGCAACTAGTACGCGTAGCATTTCGGGCAGGTCCCTGGAATACGATCCCCGCCGCGAAGAATCGTTTTTTCATACAAGTACACATTTTACTGTTGCGTTAAACAGAGGCTACAGTTAAGGAATTGCGCCCTGTAAATCCTCCCCGGCCAGGATACGAACCCATGACATAGCGCTCGCGGAACGCCAGGCGAGTGTCTTACCACTACACCACGGAGACTGCTAATATATTTTGTATACACCAGGTACCTTACCAATATTATATTTGCAACCTTCCCACATTTCATCATCTTCACTGATGTAATCATTTCTTACATAGGTAAGTCAGCTGTCATACGAGTTTGGATTTGTTGGTGTGAAAAGAGTATAAACACATTCACATTACCACGTCTTTTTATCACCTCCACCCAGTAAACCATCATAGTATTTATTCTTCCCAACTACAATGCTGATTCTGATCCATTCACCATTTAGCATTCCCATTTACCCGTCCTCCAGTTTTCTGACAATCTTTCTTTAATTTCTCTCATTTTCTTCTCATACACTGTTTTCTCCAGCTTAACTGATCTTTTCATTAAATTTTCACTCTCATAATACTCTCACCTCCTTGCCTTTCTCTCATTCACTTACACTCATTATAGAGTTCATTATAAACTCTTCTTCCACCCATCTACAAGTTCTCAATCACTCAGCTTGTATTATTTTACCCTCTGAATTAAAGCATGCATTTAGAAAGCACATTGTTTAATATAAAATTTTAATGCTAAATGAATTGTAGTGCCTATTATATGCCTACGTAACCCTTTCCACTACTACCCACAGATGGGTATGGAGTGCATAATAAATGAACTAAAAGAAACAAAATTGTAATGATGTTGCCTTACCTTGTAGAGTCCATATGCAAGAAGACCCAGAAGCAAGAGACCTCCAAGAACAGCCAAGAGAATAACCCACCATGGCACACCCTTTCCTGGCAAGGTGTCAGGCTGGATTTGGGTCTGTACCTCTATTGTGTCAGATCTGTTGATTATAATGAATTTGAATAATACAGTTCTATAGATGTACTAAACATTTATTACAATACGATAAACTCCTTGCTCTACATGGAAGGATTTTCCACCTCATGGTATAAGTATTGTTACCAATTTCAGTTCAATATGGTCAGCTCTCCATGTTTATTCATTTAATTAAAGTAACTAAAGGTAGTTTCAACCACAAAACGAAAGTCAAGCTTTTAATGTAATGAAATGACCTTTTTTGATAGAGCCTTTAGTAGGTCCTTGAGCTAAGCCATATATTATGAATATGCACCTCTGAGCTCCGAAGCACCACCCGGAGGCTGTTTATAACAACAACAACAATTGTTTGGGAAGTTTTCATGCTTGTAAAATGTTTAATAAATGTAACCAAAGCCATCAAAGATTGAGGAAAGATGTACACGTTTGTAAGTGCTTGTGTAACTGCTTCGTGAATCTGGCCCCAGGCAGCCAGAGTGTGTATATATTTATGTTGGGCTTATATCGAGATCCCCCCCAAAGGTCGAATTACCGACCTCCAGGATGCAACCCCACAACAAGCGACTAACTCCCAGGTACCTATTTACTGCTAGGTGAACTGGGTGATGAGAAATGCGGCCAACCCTTTGTCCCACCCGGGATTTGAATCCAGAATTCTCAATTGTGAGTCAAGAATGAACCCGACTGTACATACTATGGGCCCTAACATCTAAATGTGGAAGACATCTTCCCCATCAAGTACAGTGTCTAAGAAATTTAATACCAGTTTACAGTACCGTACTTACCGAACACCAACAAAGGCCAAGTCTGAGTTCAAAGACTGGATGGTGGCTGTGGCTGTACTTTTCAACACGGCTCCTGCTTTTGCCGAGATGTGGCGAGCTGACGAGAATTAGTAGTCAACATTAAAATAGAGTTTATATTACACACACAACAATAGAGTATTATAAATTGTATAATTAGCTTCACAAGATTGTTACTTGCTTAGCTAAATGAACAATGGGGTTCAGTTCCTGAACCATTATGTGCCTCTGTTATCCTTTCCACCACCCACGGGATGGGGAGCATAATAATTGACTAAAATAACTCCACCTCCCATCCACTTCCTCTTCCTGTCATGCCTAGTACAGTAGCCAGAACTATAGTACAGTATTTTGCATCTTCAGCAAGGCCTGTTTTGCCTAACAGCCAGAATGATTTTCTATATTTTCAAATACTACTTTCTAAATTACTTCACATCTAATATTATTAATATTAGATATGAATGAACTGTTGATATGAATTTCTAACTTCAGCCTTGAAATACTGATGTTAGGCAGTACTGAGAAATAATTGGCATATTTGGGCTAGGTCAGGTCTTATGTCGTCAGCATTAGTTGTGACGACAAATTTGTTTTACACAAATTCTTATTTTATGTATATTATAATGAAATATTCATTCATTCCCTAATATACTGTACTGTATGTGTAGGTGTATACATAGGTGTAGCCTATGTATACACCTACCTACCTACACTCCTCCCAGAAACAATAACAACAACATCTCTGGACATGATGGCAATCAAATAAATTCGTTGTTTTTTTTACCTTATTTGTTTGAAACTAGTGAGGTTTTGACATTTAAAAAAGAGAGGTTAAAGAAATAGTTACCTAGAACAGCAAGATCAACCTCCAACTTGAATGATAATTGTGCAGAACCATCATTCTCTGGCCAGGAGTTCGCACGACAGTAGAGACGAGCACACTTGATGTGACTGTTTGAGCAGCTCAAGTCTAATGCAACTTCCTCTACTGCTTCCTTCACATTCACCACACGATCCTCGTCTGCTTTCTTCACATGTAATGCATCATCGTTGCTGGATCTGTATAGTGTGTTTTGGTTACAAATTAGAAGCAATCAAAACTTAAAATCACTATTTCATGTCTTATCAGTCACCATTATGATGTACAGTACAGTATAACCATATATCAGCTCTCCATTGCCTAATAATCATCAAATATACCCCAACAACCTCTGTTGCTCTCAAAATTCACACCGCTATCACATGAAGAATCGTTTGTTATTATAGTATACGGTTATCATTGCATTTTGTTTAGTCATCACTATGAATCAAACCACCATAAATCATTTGTGCCACCACTGCCAATTCTATACTATTCACCTATACAGTACCACCAAGCTGCCTCCACCATTATGGTACTACACTAGAACATTAAGGATTGTTCTGGTGTAGTTTCCTGCTATACAAAATTGAAGAGGTTATAGCAAAGCTTAATGTGATACAGTTGTCTGGATGCGATTCTGTAATAAACGTCTCCTTTAACCCTCCAGATGCTCAGCAGTTTAAAAATAACACATCGTGGTGCATCTTATAAAAAGTAGTTAAGAAATCAAATGAACAATTGCATATGGCAATTTGCACACAGAAGACAATGACAGTGACTGGAGCAGTGTAATGGTTAACCCTTAAACAATTCCAATCACTACCAGTGATTACCATTGATGCTCATATCATAATATGCGCTTCAGCCCATTATATGCCTCTGTAACCCTTTCCACTACCTCCCACAAGATGGGTATGGGGTGCATAATAAATGAACTAAACTAAAACTCCTTATGAGTTATGACCATTTTTGCTTTTCCATTCATGCACACCACAATATAGGACTTTTAATTAGCTTAGCCAATTAAGGACTAACGGGAGTTGCAAGAGAGAAGAAACACGAGATAAAAAGCATATGAACACATTCGTTAAGTAATTCATAAAGAGGCATACGAACACACTATAAGTAATTCTACACCTACTCAGTATACCAGCTACTGTACTTACAAAGGCTCTTCAGGAGTCGTGGTGCTGTGTATGCTTCCACTCAAGTTATTCAATGTTTCAATAGCATTACTATTGTCTCCATTGTTGATAGTGTTCACGGCAAAGAATGTGCCCGATATGCTGCATAAAACTGGCTGACCCAAAAAATTAGACTGGGGAGAAAAAAGAAGAGCGAGTAAAATGAGTTTTATAATAAGAGTATATACTACAAGTATTGTATTCATTTCACAATAATTATTGCATAATATAAATGTCATTTATTGTTGAAGTACTTTATTTCTTTTGTCTGAAATGTTAAGATTTATAAACTATCAGTTACAGTGGCTAGTCAATACAAATTTTTTTTAACCTCAAATGTTATCCAACACTCGTTTCAGAAGAAATATTCGTACTACTGCAGTACTAATGCTGAACATGCTCTCAAGCACGAATCATATTCCTTAAACAAATACAGCACACAATTTCAATCTAAAAGTATTTACAAGTACTGGGAAAATAATACAGCTGCTCATATGAAAATTGGTCCATAACTTATAGTGACCAATTTAGTCAGCTCACAACAAAATGGTCCCAGGGTCGACTTCTGTCAGGACGTTTGGGCATGTTGCCTTAAACCTGATACCTCTGTTTACCTAGCAGTAAAGAGGAACCAGAAGTCTAGTAATTATTGTGGGTTGCATTCTGGGAAAGGTCTTTGGCCCAGAAAGACCTCGGAAGCCTAATGGACTTCCTTTTTTTTTTAACTCTAGGAAACCAAATTGATTTACATCCTGTATTAACCGAGTCTCGTGAAAACTGCATAATAGAACATGTACATAAAATTCTAAATTTTGAGTAAATATTTTTCCTATCCTATTTTTCTCTACTACTGTACTTACAGTTGGGGCATATATCTTAATGAAGTTCTCGTTCTCCGTGAAGTTAACTGGAATGTCTATTACGAAGTCCACTTGCTCCAGGGGTGTGGGCCCTTTTTTTGCCAACTGTAATTAACAATCGTAATATATATTATATATATATAAACCTCAAAATCCAAGCCCTGATTATCATCATAAAATTTAAATGGGACATGTACTAATTATTGTGAGAAAAACAGTATCCACATGACTTATCTTCCATGGAAAATAAAGGTTTGTTGTTGACCAGACCACACACTATAAAGTGAAGGGACGACGACGTTTCGGTCCGTCCCTTCACTTTCTAGTGTGTGGTATGGTCAACATATTTCAGTCACGTTATTGTGACTCATCATCTGCAAAAGATTGTTGTTTCACCGGGTGTAGGTCACCTACAGAAAAGGTCTTGGGAAGGTTTCAACTACTCAAAACACAAGGAGGACTATCAACAAACAGAAAACCAATAGGGATGAAAGGCTACACCCAATTCTGAGTGCGCTTTAGGCCTATGCCTCATGACAAAGTGCCAGAATGTAGTTCACCGGTAACTGGCACCTAGCACCCCAGGATTGGTCCCGGGGTGCCAGAGAGGCATCATTTTTGGCACATCCTGCTCTTTGCAGAGGAAAGGAGAGTCATTATGTGCTCTGAGCCACAGGGCAAAGGATGTGACGGCGAGTGTGGGGTATCTTGGGCTGATAGTTAAGAGAATGGAACTCTAAAGTTTGATCCATAGATGATAGTACGGCCCTGTAAACTTGTAAGTGCTGTAATAATTTCTCTGTTCAAGCCTATTAATTTAATTTGCCTGATCTAGGGACACTAGCTAGAGTGTTCACCTTAATAAGCAAAATTGTTTAATTACAAGATACTTGAGTAATAATTTTAACCCTGTCCTTCATACTAGTAGGCAAACTGCTTAAACATTTCTTTGTTGTATGCTTGGTTTATTTATCAATTTACTCCTCCTTGAATCAATTAATATTAATCAGAAAATCAGTAATGTGGTGATCATGACAAGTCTAACCCCTACACAGTGAGACCCTCTTTACTAGTCTCTTACCCCCCTTGGCCTGAGACAACCTAGGATAAGGTAGGCAGGTGTTAGTGAGTTTAAATACCAGGGCACCTGTCCTAAATTAACATTAGCCAAGTATGGGCTTGTTCCTTCCATAGCCAGTAGAACCAATTACAGAGGTGGTGGCTGTGAGTGAAGTACTGTACATGTATAAGGGATCCCACTAGTACAGTCGGGTTCGTTCTAGATGCATAATCAAGAATTCAGGGTTCGAATCCCGGGCAGGACAGAAATGGTTGGGCACATTTCCTTTCACCTAATGCCCCTGTATACCTAGCATGAAGGAGGTACTCAGGAGTTAGTCAGCTTTTTGTGGGGTTGCATTCTGGGCGGGGTCAATAATTTGACCTTTGGGGTGGACCTCGATAAAAGCCCAACGTGTATGAATGCACTCTGGCTTCCTCTCCCCTGACACAATGAATTAAATGAAATTATATGTGCACCAGTACTAGAAACATCCAGGTACAGAAGTGGAGAGATACAGGTGTCAAAAGTAGTGTTAGAAATGTTGACATCATTTTATATCTATATTCTTATGTTCTTATTGAGGATATCTAAGAGTTGATTCATATTAATTTAAGGGGCTGACGGCTGAGTGGACAACGCTCTTTGTTTGTAGTCTTAAGAGTCCAGGTTCGATCCCCAGCAGAGGCAGACACAAATGAGCAGAGTTTCTTTCACGCTGATGCCCTTGTTCACCTAGTAGTAAATAGGTACCTGGGAGTTGGACAGCTGCTACAGGCTGCTTCCTGGGAATATGTGTGTGTGTGAAAATTAGAATTAAGGACTTGCCCGAAATGCAATGCGTGCTAGTGGCTGTACAAAAATGTAAACACTTGTATATATAAATACAGTAAATAAAAATAAAATAAATAAATATACAGTACAGATATTCGAATAACTTACAGTGAAATGATGAATGAAACTTAGAGGTTTGGTTATGTTGATTTTATCTTCCCCTAGACGCTCGTATACAACTTGTTCTTCCTTCGAGGAGCTGAAAAAGCATTAATACTGTATGAGTTATGCTTGTAGAGCCATTTTATTTTATTTTATAATAATAATAATAATAATAATAATAATAATAATAATAATAATAATAATAATAATAATAATTTATTTAGGAAAAGTACATACATAGTTGCAGAATTACAGTACAAACATTCTGTCTTATTTAAATATAGAGGTAGTACATACAATACCTAAAGCCACTAGTACGCATAGCGTTTTGGGCAAAATAAATATTATTATATATATAAATAATACTTTTAATAAATATATTATACATACCAAAAGAAAATACAGTTTAAAGCAAACATATTGTATCGGATTGCCTTCACAGATTTGTTATTCTGTCCCCCCGTCAGAGGCCTCTTGTATGCCGACTGTAAGAGTTTGGTAATCTAAATTCCAGTAACCCAGTCAAGCCGGGAGCCGGTCGGCCGAGCGGACAGCACACTGGACTTGTGATCCTGTGGTCCCGGGTTCGATCCCGGGCGCCGGCGAGAAACAATGGGCAGAGTTTCTTTCACCCTATGCCCCTGTTACCTAGCAGTAAAATAGGTACCTGGGTGTTAGTCAGCTGTCCGGGCTGCTTCCTGGGGGTGGAGGCCTGGTCGAGGACCGGGCCGCGGGGACACTAAAAAGCCCCAAAATCATCTCAAGATAACCTCAAGATAAGATAACCCTAATCTTGGGGTAATCTGATCAAAAACTGGAGTTCAAATTTTTGGCTGCTCAACTTTTATATAAAAAAATTTGGGTTTCCAAAATAGCACCAACTCCATACTAGCCAGATCCCAGTGCAATATAGAAACAGAATATTTGTCTTCTCCCAAAGAGCAACAAATTTCTGGGATAGTGTACAAATCAACATTATGATTATTGCTGCAGCTTAAAATACACCTGGAAAAACTCATCAGGTACAACAGGCCCCATCGTGGTGCTTCCCCTGATATTTCCCTCCCTGAGCCCATTATGTGCCTCTGTAACCCTTTCCACTACCGCCCACAAGATGGGTATGGGGTGCATAATAAATGAACTAAACTAAAACTTTCCCTCCCTCCCTCCATGGCTTCTCAAGATGATGATTTGGTCAATTTGGAGTGTCTTAGCATGCAGGAATAAATTTTATGCAGTGCCTCTTATATGAAGGCATGAGAGACGACTATACATCAAGGCAAATAGGGGGGGGGGACCTTTGACAAGCCGCCGACTTCCTGTCCTCGTTGAGGCCCCTAGGGTTAGTGGCCCTCAGGTAAAACCAGGTAAAGGAGTCTATTGTGATAAAGCTATATTATTCAGTCTTCTACCCATATCTCATCTACAGTCTCTGTGCTTGGAAATCTATCTTAATGCATTACTGTATAGGTAAGATTTTCCCAAAATACTGTGCAAAATTAGTGGCTTTATAAACATTTAAATACTGTATAAACACTGTAATCACACCCTGTGCAAGATTTTTTATAAATAAAAAATTATTGTTATATTATGGATACGATAACAAAAACTCGTGTGACATTTTTTTGCTTAATATGTATATTTCTGTACTGTACCCCAGAAAATCTAGGCAAACAACATTTAATGAATCAACACTGATCCTACGTTGATTTAGCATTACTTAAGCATATTTGCCCAACGGGATTTCAATAAGAATAACAAAATATTGATCAATTTTATAAGCCAGAAAATTATACAGTATTCTGAAATTGTCAGACCATGAATGAATATATATATCTTGCATTAGAGTACATTAATATCATCTCACCCATGTATCTTGAGGCTGGCATGGGCTTCAAGCTGGAGTCCCTGGCTGAATGCATTATCTTGAGGACGGATTTCTTGCCCCTCTCCCGACACGAATACATCCACAACTACATTTTGAGATTTGTCCGTCAGTTGGTTCGCATCCAGCTGCACTTCCACAACATCCTGTTGATCAAGCCTGATTGAACTATACAACTCTTAAATATCACCAGGATTAATTTAGTTTAGCAGACATCTTTTATTTGTTACAACCATTGGTTATGTTGTGTTACAACACCATAAATGTTTTAGTAAATATGTACCAGAATCACTAACATTATTAGATAAAGATGTGAAGCAATTATGTTACCTATACAGTACCACAAATATCTGAGGTATAATAATATGTAATCTGCTAAGAAATACTATAACAGGGAAATATTATTGCTAATGATGACCTTATCTCCTCTATATGGAAACTCTGATAAGAACTGACCTTTCCATCCTTGGTAATAGGGTTGGCAAGGCGGCACACAAGTGAAGTACGATTCCCTCCTGGAAATTCACAGTCGTGGGAAGACGGCAAGAAGAGTGCAAGAGGGGGAATTACCTTCACGGTCACGTTTGGGAGAAATACCGGTTCCCCCAAATTGAAGACTTCTACTTTCATCACTGGCTTGTTATCGTCACCTATTATCAATTTCTTTCCACTGCTGTATTAATAAAAAGAAAGTTTATTGAGCTACAGAGGCAGTAAAGTGTTGGTCTCAGCCACCTATGGAAGCATTAATGCAGCAAAAGTAAAAATAGTAATTTTTCCATTAATGCCAATGTGAAGAATAAGTAATTTCAATAGCCTACAAATTGGCAACATCCACGTTGCTGCTACTTGATTTTCTGGTTCACTGACAGTTTCTACATCACCCCTCTCAATACAGTGCAAATTTATTGCACTGTATTGCAATAACTTGTAATATCTAACTTGTGGCTCAGCTTATGGGCTCCACTTCACCCCTCTCAATATTCTAACTTTCAGGTCAGCTGATGGTCTCCACATCACCCTCGCCCTTGTTTATCTTGCATGTGCCCTGCTATCTTTCCCCGTTTCTTATCTTCTTACATGTTCAATTCTATGTATTTGACTAGAGGAACCCACATCTTTTTCATACATACTTGTTTCTCAATGTAGCAAGTGGTCACTGCTTCATTTTCATAGTGCTCTACTGTGCCTTTACCAATAAGTAAAGTTACTGTACAGTATCTATCAAAATGTCTTAACACTTGAAGCCCTTTTATATGTCTGGAGACAACTCCAAAGGCATTAACCACCTCAAGCATATGGAGTTAAGAGTGCAAAGGCAATGGTAAACAGGCTTACGAGGATTCATATAGATAATTGCCACAAATTATTACCTCCATTTACATGTCACATTATATGTTTACATTTACATTACCGTCATTTACATGCTATAAGCAAACCACAAAAATCCGAGATTAAATATTTATGGGCAGACACATGTCTGTCAATTTATATTTCTAATGCCTTGTTCCTTGTGAGAGCTTCCCCATCATTAATGGGGCACCCTAATGCCTTGCTAACTGTGGAAGTTTCCCCATCCTTGATTGGAGCTTGATGCCTTGTTTCCTGTGGGAGCTTGCCATTCCTGACCAGTGGCTTTATGCCTAGTGCTCATAACTTTAGTTTGTCTTCATTTTTCACAAAAGGGAGTGTACAGAATAGCTTTGGGCAATGCTTTGGTTAACATCAATTACCTGCTATTGAGAAAAGTGTGCAAAGCAGGGAAATGAAGAGGGTGGCTGAGGAGAATGGCATATACAAAAATCCTTGTTATAGTACAGTATAACTGTACTATAACAGGAGTATATTATAACATGACTATAAGAGCATCTATACTCTCTGTACAGACAGTATTCTGCCTACACTGAGTTATCAGTATAAGGTTGTAATCTAAAAGATTATATTTGCACAAACAAAATCCTAAAATATTTGGCAAAAAGAGAGATAAAATAATTGAAATCCTGAAAACTTTTATCATTACAAGTAACAAGGTTTTGCTGTACTACTTCCTCCTTCGTTCTTACAGTAAAGCTAAACCAATTATTATCAGGCAAGTGCAATTTACAGGCATGATATTTGTGTGCATATGAGAGGAGGCACAGAGTGCAGAAAATTAAGAATGGTTGTAATGAACTGGAAAAAAATACAGCATTTTATCAAGACATACTTTTTAGTAAATCAAGCTTAAAATTACAAATATGCCTTTGACCAAATGACATAATAACTCACCCATAGCTCTGGAAACTTGTTTTTATATGCATATCCACTCGACAAGTATCGTCTCCATCCAACTCGCATCCTGTCACCACGCTTACTCGAGATGTCGTGTGGGATTGCACCCCTGGGTCGGCGACGGGCTGAGCTGAGGATATAACAGGTGCTGTTAATGGATAAAAATAACCGAGACAAGAATATACTGTACCTACTAAGCAGCGAGTAGAGGTTCAAAATACAAAATAGGAAGAGGAATCACACAAGGCTGGGCAGGGGGGATCACACATGGCAGGGCAGGGAGAGGGACCACACAAGGCTTGGAAGGGGGACCACACACAAGGCTTGGAAGGGGGAACCACACAAGGATCAGCAGGGGGATCTCACATGACTGAGCAGAGAAAATACAGTACTTAAGGACAACTAATGTTATGATCGCCATCTGAAAACCATCCTTCCCGGCCTCAAGAATAATTTTTAACCATATAGAAAGATCGTAAATGGCCCAAGCTGTAATTTAAGTTAAAAAGAAACGAGTCACACACAATCTTGCAAGACATCTGGCTGTAAAGGGGTAAATTGTGGCAGATGGCAAAACAAAATGGTGCTCAGGCAGGCGGTGACACATCCGGGGTTTGGTGAAGTGTAGCGACACTGTCGCTGTTGCTCCCGCAACGAGAGAGGCAACTGGTGGGGGCTTAAATGCTCAGCCAATCAGCGACGAGCTTTCTGTGATGTCATTGGAAGGCACCAAGCCTGCCCCAGGAAGCAGAGTCCGGCTCATTGTTCGGCGAGACTTCAGACGGGGAGGTTGTGACCTTGGGCGCTATGTTGAGGACCGGCAGATTTGGATCTTAAGTGGCGAGTTGAGACTAGAAGATGGGCAACATAACTGACCACATTGAGGCGTCAAGAGGGGCCTTTCTGGATAAGGTCATACAAATATTGTTGATGAAGGGACCTGCTGAGAGTAGAAGAGACTCGATAGTATACCAGAGTTGGAGGGAGTTGCAAGTACCTTCATTTGGATCTTGGTGGGTCAACGAGAATGGACTGACCATCGAAGCCTAGTGACAGTCCAGACCAGTGAGCGTTGGACATAACAACTCGGTGTGTGTGAATTCATAAGGAATAGCCATGGAACAGGCTACTGATGACACGACCAAGGTCATGATAAGCAAGTGCTTCCTCTTATTTTGCCTGAGAAGAGGCAAGTGGAGTGTTGACAGTGAATAGAATTAACGTTAGTATTAATCAAGGTCGAGAGCAGTCATTGATTGCAGACTTGATTGAGGCTATCAAAGACATTTATTTATGTACAGTAGTTCTTTTGTTAGTAAATATTCTTTTAGAATATTTAAATACCTTGGGGTATATGTAAATGCAGCATTTTAAATGCTGCATTTACATATACCTTCATTACAATTATGCCACATCATTTATATGTGAAAGCCTGATGGTAGGGTACTGACCACTTGAGTTCAGGAATAAAGATTTAATGAAATAGGGGAAAAAGAGCCTCACATTTCAAGAGGACTAGAGCAGAGAAATTGAAGTCATTTCTTCCACGATAGGAGCAAGTGAGAACACTGATGATCACAATAGCTGGATAACCACAGGTGTCTGAGATAGAAACCTGCCACTCAACCTCCCGCTCTCAAGGGACAGAAGGTAGCCTAGTGAGTTCCCAGACTCACTCGACTCACTAGAACCTGATGCGAGGTTCCCGTGTTTTGGGGCTGGTGTACACAGTGGTTAAGCATCGACTTCATCATGAGGAAAAGTGAGTACAGAGCTGACAGTTAAGAGAGCAGTGACAGTGTCGACGGTGGAGCTCAGTGAGGCTGTCCCCTTTGCCTTTTTCCATAACACTAACCATCCCATATGATGCAGGAATTATATATAGCTATGAAGCTCTCACACATGGCTAAGTAGTGACCATACCAGACTAATTAGGGGCAATACATAACTCTAAAAAAAGTCAAACACTAATAATTAAGCCACAGGCTTATAGTCCTCATCAAGTTTGATGACAAACCCAGATAACTTCCTTAAGAAGTCTAAAATGACAGTTAACAACTTCAAGCATTTAAAGCTACAATGCAGAACAGGGAAGATGCTTTCTCTACAATACAGTATTAATAAAACTATGGAACATTCAATCCTTCACAAGCAACAAGTTTACCATCCTCATCACAGCTACTTTAGACAGTAGCTATTGGGTAAGTTTCACAACTCTCTTTACACAACTTTAATGAATACTTTTCATGTAAAAAATCTTTTTTTTTTTGCCTACTCACTAATTATTGGCATTCCTGGCGTCTCGACCAGTTGATAGTCCATCCTCAGAACAAGGGGCTGACGTGGATCTACTTTATCAGGCTGAAAATAAAACATAACATACAAGTTCATCATATATATTAAAAACCTATTATTTCCAGGAATGTAAAGGACTGCCTTTGGTTTGTATTGGTATCCCAGCTCTTGTGGTAATATTTCCCAGTTACTGTAATGGCCCACTACTTTTTTTTATGGTAAAAAAGACCATGTCAGAATATATGTCAGCTATATAATATTTTCAGCCACCTCAAGTATCTATGGCAGGTTTGCACTAGGTAAAATAGCCAGCTGCTTTTCTGCATTTATATATTTGTTCACGTTCACATGCTCACATTTGAACTTGAGCTGGAACTCACCTTGAGCGAGACTGCGTAAGTTTTACATTGCTCTTGGCCCAAGGCGATAGTTTCCTTAAATTCCTGGACAAAGGCATTAGTGTCAGTAAAGTAGGCTCTTGGAGATTGAAATGCAGAGTCAAGATATATATTACCCGTGATGGCTGTAAAAAAAAAAAAAAAATGTAATTAATTAAAATAAATTAATAAAATAATATATCAGACTATACAAAATCTAATTAAAATATCCATATGTATTTAAGCAGTTTTGTTTTTTAATTATAAATGCAAAGAAAACATTTAGTTTAGCTGTATTGCATCACAAGATAAGACTTTGAATATAATGGCACATAATAATAAGAGAAACGATAAGGACAGAAATATGAGCAGTGGCAGACAACATCAGTAACCTTACGTCACGCATTCAATATTTCTAACAGGTTATGCTCTTGCAATTTTATGAATCGATCCAAAATGGGACTTTTTTCTTAAAGTCTTATTTATTGATTCTCCTGCCTTCTATTTTGACTTCATCTTAATTAAGTTATAAATACTGTACAAAGAAAAGTTTCGACACAGGACTTACAGACATGCCTTGGAACTTTGTGACCATAATAGTTTAAACATGCCAAGAGCTGGAGGGACGTCTCTTGAAGGGTAATCGTGGATGGTGTTGCCTTCATGGAGCCAATGAGAGCTGCAACGGGTCGAGCCTTCAGCACTACTACATGACCAGATATAAAACTGCCTATTGCTAAATCTAGAAGGAAACAAAAACAAAAATTATTTGCAAAATTACCAGAGAATTAAATTGTTCATTTATGTCAAGAACTCTTAAAAAATTAACAAATTGGAAGTTCCTCTAGAGCTCTTCTTTAAAAGGTCTATTGTAATTTTCACAAGGAGCAACAGTTTTAAGCTTTAAAAAGCCTCAATGTAAGGAAAATGGCAAATGTTTTTCCACCCATAGCATGATAAACCCACCAAATTACATACTTGCCAAGGCCATAAATGCCAAGAAAGTACTCTTTATTAAGTCTACTTTATAATATAACTGGAAATAATCCTAAGAATAACAGAGTGGGGGGGGGGGTAGAACCTTCAACAAACCACTGGCTTCTTGTCCCCATGGAGGTCACTAGGAAAGGTGGACCTCACATAAATTCAAGTGCTGTAATTTCATGCTATTGTGAACTTGTTTAACAGAAATTCTTTTTAAACAAAAATTCCTAAAGTAATAATTTAGTGTAAAAACTATTTTGCCTTCTTTATGTCCCATTGTTGTTTATTTAAGAATATACTGCATCTGATTTTTAACTTGAATCCAACAAGGCTACAAGAGTGACCAGTGAGGGCTTGATGCTTTTATAACTGCATTCCTCTCCATGTGTAGCACATCAACACATATCAATATGAAGCTACATAGGGCACACAAACATTCCTCAAAGTCATCTACTCGACTGACTGACCACTGTATTCCTCCTATGCATTAATAAGTTTCCAAATGAATGCCAATACTGTATACTAAATCTTTACTTTTCTCAGTTTGCAGTATATGAGAAACAAGAGAGGGCCAATTATATAATTGGCCCTCTCTTGTTTCTCATATACTGCAAACTGAAAAAAGTTTATATAATTGGCCCTCTCTTGTTTCTCATATACTGCAAACTGAGAAAAGTTTATATAATTGGCCCTCTCTTGTTTCTCATATACTGCAAACTGAGAAAAGTTTATATAATTGGCCCTCTCTTGTTTCTCATATACTGCAAACTGAAAAAAGTTTATATAATTGGCCCTCTCTTGTTTCTCATATACTGCAAACTGAAAAAAGTTTATATAATTGGCCCTCTCTTGTTTCTCATATACTGCAAACTGAAAAAAGTTTATATAATTGGCCCTCTCTTGTTTCTCATATACTGCAAACTGAGAAAAGTTTATATAATTGGCCCTCTCTTGTTTCTCATATACTGCAAACTGAGAAAAGTACAGCTTTAGTATACAGTATTGGCATTCATTTGGAAACTTTTTAATGCATAGGAGGAATACAGCAGTTAGTCAGTCAAGTAGATGACCTTGAGGAACGTTTGTGTGCCCTGTATAGCTTCATATTGATATGTGTTGATGTACTACACATGGAGAGGTATGCAGTTATAAAAGCATCACCCCTCACTGGTCACGCTTGTAACATGAGAACAGTTTAAGGCAAAATAGTGTCTCTTGGGCCTAGTGTAGATAAATATTCAATCCAATTGTGTATATATTTGTCAGATGGTAAGTAAATTACACCTACAAATTGATGAATCATTTGTGCTCTTTTGAGTCCCCAAAGCTGAAATGTCTGGTACTTAAAACTTATTTTTTCTTGTATTCTTATCACTTTAATAAATTCAATTTCTAGATGGAACTTGTAATGAATAAGCAAACACAGCACTAACCTGGATAATCATTGTTGTCAATGTCAGTTCCTCGAGACAGAGCCATACCAAATCCTGAGAGAGGCTGTTGGAAATCCTCTGGAGAAATTCGTTGCGAGTGGGCCTGCTTCAGTCCCCTGGGAGAGCCCAGGTACACATACACTGCACCATCTCCCTCCCAGGGTGCTCCCACCACCACATCTGCAAATGTCAGATATTTGTAAATTAATGATACCCCAGTACAGTACAGGACATAATAAAAATTATTATCGCATATTACTGGGATAATGAGCATGAACATTTTATAATGTACTTATCTGTGCCTGCAATGAGCAAAATGTTATAGGTAGCTTCTTGGAAAAGGTCAGTTTTTGGTCTAGGAAAACCTTGACTAACTTAGCAAGGCTTCCTGCAATGTAAAATCAAACCATACTACTGTATGGTTTCTGACCATCTTTACTGGCTTCAAAACTTAATTATACATATGTTAGGATTAAACTTGAGTGAGTAGACATTTGTTTGTCCAATCCTTATCCTATTCGGTCTTTTCCATTCTTATCAGTTCTGCAAACAATGCAATTTAAGATCTTACTTTCTCATGTAGGTCATTCATCTGGCGTTTATTTCAATTATTTTTTCTTCATGAAATTCGAATTTAAGCATACTGATCAATACACTTCCTTTCAAATATTTGTTTTCTAATTACACAATGTGTTATGCAATCACTTAAATCTATATTTCTATCCTCCTATTCCTTTTTGTATATATTTTAAGCTAACTTCACAATTATTGCTAAGTAATGTCCTCTCTAACACAAGCGATTGAAATACAAATAAAATAAGATTTTAGGGGTATCATATTCATGAACCACAAATGATTTAGGTCACCTTTTGAGAGTGAAACTAAAATAGCCTCTAACTTAACCTTGCATGGAATTCAAGCCGAGTTTTAAGCAACTTAATGTTAAAATCACACAGAACTTTGGAAATCTTTAGCGGGTGTCTAATAAATATATTAGTCCAAGACACTTTCAGTCCCTAGTTACCCATCATTACTATTAAACATGTAAGAACTAATATCTCACCTGCGTATCCATCACCGTTGAGATCACCTGGTGAAGCAAGTGTTGTACCGAACCTGGCATAATGAGTGCGTGATCCAAAGTAATTAATCTCAGATCGATGTGGCCTATCATCCTGTAAAAAAGATTTAGCATTACCATATAGCAAAAGCACGGAACAGTACTGTATATTAATAAAATATATATACAGTACTCTCATTTATGACATACTACTTCACTATTTACAGTATGCATTTTATTAATACAGTAGTCACACACTGAGCAAAACAATTAGGCTATTTGCAATACAAAAAGGCTGCAGTATTATACATAACTAAGATACATATCTCAGGGTACAATTAAAGTGGCCTAAACATAAGAAATATCGAGAAGATTCGTGTTAGAATTATTAATCTTACCCTTTCGGTCATATTCAACAACATATATATATATATAGTATATATATATACTGTATATAAGTGTATATATATATATATATATTTAATTCTGAAGTGGCTTATGAAATCTGATTCAGCTATGAAGAGACCAGTCAAGGCTCGCATGTACAGTACATAGTTAAATTAAAGAAAAATATGATGCTTACCCGAACACTGAGGTAGACTTGAATTCGACCCATGTCTGGAATGTCTGCTTGGGAAAACATTGGGGAGCCCACCACCAGGTCACTAAGTCCATCACCATTAATGTCAGCAGCAGTGAGTGCAGCTCCAAAGTTCTCTCCCAGCTGTGTGCCCTGCCACTCTGCCTTCACATTAAAGGGCTGAGACTCGTCTTCAGGAAAAGCAAAGACAATAACCTGAAAATTATCAACACAAGCCGAGTTGTAGTAGGAAACCAAGTCAGAAATAGTCGCAAGGCAAAATATAAATAAAAAATAATAATAATAATATGTCCAAAGTAAATACAGATTTTCCAAGAAAGTCTTGGAAAATCTGAGACGATTGGGCAACGTAGTCAACATCGAAACCTGATTGACTCGGCATAAATTTCTACCGTGGCCCCCAATATGGTTTAACACTAGCACTAGAGGGTTCTCTTAAACTCTCCTACCTTGCCCCCACTAATATGGCCTTACTAGAGTAATTATACATGGTAAATACCTTGCCCAGGGAGCTCGCGCCGCGAGGTGCTCCGCTAGCGTAAAGAATCTCATCTTCTCTTAAGAACCTCCCCGAGGTCACAGCATAACCCATGAGATCAAAATCTTCAATATTCGCAGTGAAGTATGGGTTGGGCACCAGCTGGCTGGTGAACATGTGGTCCTCTGTTACAATAGCCTGGCGCCGCCGGCGGCGTCTTCTGGAAATCTCCCCGGGGACCGGTGGACTCACGTCCTTGAAGCGAATCACTGTACCTGCGATGAGAACGTAACTATCAAGCAATACTGCATCTGTGATTCAAAACAAATCAAAATGCTACGATTTATGTAATCCTTATTCATTATCATCTCTATCCTACATACACAGCCTCGCTCATGTGCCAGGTAAGTCTACTACGGGCTCACCATAGCCCGTGCTACTTGGAACTTTTGTTCTGAGTAGCTGAATCTAAAACAACAACAACAAAACATCTCTATCCTGGTTTAGGGGTCATTTTCACTACGCATGAAAATGCTTATTGAGGGATAAAATGATTTGCAATATAGGTATGTTCAATATTCCATTCTATAAATGGTTATCTGGCATTTAAATATAAACCACTGCAACCTTCTAAGTAATATATATTGCTTTAAAATCTCACGATAAATTTTTTGAACAGCAATTCAAATTATCCTTCTGGAAGTAAGTAATTATCAAAGAAGGCACCAATATCCTTCCTTATATTGGATATCCTTCTGGATGTGATTTATTTATTTATTTATTTATTTATAAATTTATGCATATACAAGAATGTACATAAGGAATGTGAGGATACAAATATGGTAATTACAGTCTTGTAAAGCCACTAGCACGCGCAGCGTTTCGGGCAGGTCCTTAATCTAAGATAAGCTTAGATAAGCTTTTGTTCCATATAAATCGTAAACAAATTGTGATATTCGTCCAAGGAAAACAAAACAATGCTTTCCCATAGTCGAGGGGCAGTAAGCCTTATGCGTATCACTAGCTACTGACCTTCACCAGGACGCAACCCACAACAGTTGCTTAACACCCGTGTACCTAAATATTGCTAGATGAACAGTCATATCAAGTGAAAGGAAAAGTTGGCCAAACGTTTCTGTGGTAACGGTAGAAAGGGCGGCCCCGAGCCGCCCTTTTAAATCTCCACACTACTACTCGTTTGGCCGTTCGGGATCCTCCAATTGCCTCTTTCACGAGGATCTACACTTACCCTGCCAGTTAAAGACGCCAGGAGCCCCAACGATCATCTCAGTCGGGTCATCAGGGAAGTGCAGAGACATCCCAGCCTCACCGTGGGAGTAGAAGAACAGTGGTCGATTAAAAATCGGGTAGGTCTGCTTCCCTGTTGGGGATAATGAAATATAGTATTACACACACATCTAAGTAATCCAATTATTATACATGCTACTATACTATAATATACATGTTTTTATACACGCAACCTCATCAAAACACTTTATTCACTCAATGTGTCGAAGAGGTCAAGCTCTAGTTCGGTGACCATCAACCGATCGGCATGTCCTCCCCTCTTTTTACCCTCTTCCCTACTCTTCTCCCCCATCTCCCCATTGATCACTTCATCCTCATCCCCTTCGCACTCCCCCTTTGTCCTCCCCCTCTCCCCTATCTCTCAGATAATATATTATTATGAAGCACTGAAACAACCGTATGGGTCTCTCAGAAAATATATTACGATCACTAAAAACTCTAGGCGAATCATACCATATTACACGTGACTATGACACTCGAATGGGCGTCTATAATTGCTGACATTTCTTAAAACATTTAACTTCGGCCTACCCAGACAAACTATGACCGTCCCATACCCCAATCCCCTGAAAAGTTGTGTGAGGCTGGCCCCCAAGCGCCTGCAGCCTCCAACTATAGATAGATAAACGAATAAACAAACAGACAGTCTCTTATGGGTATGGATATGATGGTATACTTACTTAACTGTATAAGCGGGAGTCTCTTGTGAGCCGGAGCGTCCAAGAGGTCTTGATTGAGCCAGTAACAGGCGCCGTTCATAAGGTAGGTCTGGGGGTAGTACTGGTTCCTCCAGCGCGGGGCGCATACCTGTGCACACACCGCGAGTTAGTGTTGCTAACTTACAATGCTCAAAGTTTAACCCAGTAGGAGGCCTTATTAGCACTATTTCTCCAAAAATGTTTAACTGAAATGTAAAAAAAATGTAATATCCGTACCAATGCCCCGCGCCGCCTTTATGAATCTCTACACTACTCCTCGTTTGGCCACTCGGCCTCTTTCACGAGGATTTACAGGAGTTAGGTAGCTAAATTTACTCATGTCCCTAATTGAATTTTAAAGATTTCGGCTCAGATGCGTTCGTTTGAAGTGAATAAACTGCAAGTTAGGTATGTTCTCTTATTTAACATCAATTTTTTTTTAATGAAAATTTTTGGTATTTATCTCAATATATAACGTTTTATTTACTTACTTATATACCAGACTGTACAATAGGCTGTAAAAGTACATATTTTAGTGATTATATGACACATTCTTACAGTCAAAATGTGTCATTTATTAATTACTAGAAGAATATGCCGAACAGCGTTTTGGACAAAATGAGGTTAGGTTAGGGTAATGCACAAAAAGTTTATTTTGAATGTACAATATACGTCATGCGCCGGTTTAACCCTGAATCCTTTTGCTACATAATTTTCCCGGCGTGGCGCCTGCTTTTGACAGTTACTTGCTTATAAGGTATTATATTCATCAGTGTAAATCGTGCGGCTGTGTGAAAGATTTATAGTAAAGCGAATTAATTAGTAATTAGATACAAGTAGATATTAAAACCCTTCTGACTCCGTTGTTGAATAATGTTCGGCGAAGCCTAGAAGGAATAAGTCAAATTTCTTTAATTCGAATTTTTTCTCTACGACAAAGTCATTCAATAAATTTTGTGAAATGTAAATATCCTAACAGGGAATAACAGACGAGGAGTCACAATAACTTGGCTGAAATATGGTGACCAAACCACACATTAGAATGTGAAGGGACGACGACGTTCACAATCGACTTGAGAATGGTCCAGGACCGACAGAAACGTCGTCGTCTCTTCACTTTCTAATGTGTGGTTTGGTCAACAGGGAATAACACTAATAATCAAACAATCAAAACAAACCACAAACAACATTAAGAAACAAAATCTACCTTGCCATACACGTACAAGACTCCCTTGCTTACTTGAAGCAAACTGGTCAACACAGCGATCAAGTTTATATACAGAAATGAGGTTTGTAAATATCTATCCTACTCATGGCCAAATGTGCAATACCTTGTTGTTCAATTTGTATTTTTTGTATTTAATATCTATACGTCATAAGGAAGATGTTTGCAAAACATTAACATAGTATTTCCTCATCATTTGTATTTTTTATTTAATATCAACATACCATCAGGAAAACACTTGTGACACATTAATATTATATTTCCTCATCATTTCCTCAGCGCACATTGATTACATCAATACTTCTTATGAAACTTGCATGTGAAGGTAAGAGTTTATATATATATATATATATATATATATATATATATATATATATATATATATATATATATATATATATATATATATATATATATATATATATATATATATATATATATATATATATATATATATTTGTTAATGCTCAGTTTCTTCAAAATTCGAAGTGGATTTCATGGAGTGCTAATTGTTTGTAAACATTCTAAGACGTTACAAGTGAACCAGATACATCCTTTCCTAATCAAATCAGGCACCATGCATCCATTCATCCACCCCTATTAATATCTATACCTTCTCTCTCACAATTCTTCACATTTGTCTTCCACCCCTTCCCCCTTTCACCCCCGTCTCCACCACTTACACTTCCATCGAGTCCCTATTTTCTATCACTTCCTCCCTGATGAAATAGCAGAAGTAGAGACAAAACTAACTGGAACGATCACTTACGCAAATTCTCGCTGAATGCCACATAACATGAAGAGAGAGCTAAGAGCAAGGAAGGAGTAGCTCTGCTGGTCAAAAAGAAGACTTTCGAAGAGATAACTACTGTATTTAAAATACTTAATCGTAGAGAAAGTGGTGACTGATCATGATGTACATCACAGAGATCCAGAATAGACTAAATCGTACTTTACCTTGAGGTGGTTCAGGGGATCAGTGTACCTGCAGCACGGTCTTTGACCAGGCTTTCTGGTTGACGGTCTGATTAACCAGGCTTTTGGTTTCTGTTTTCCACTAGCACCGACAGGATAGATATGGGGCACATAATAAATGAACTAAACTGACGCTTGCAGTCTGACGTAGAAACAACTACCCGATTGGTAAAGTATCCTTTGATAACGTTTACGTTTGTACATGTGGAGAAAGGGTGTTGGAAAGCCTAAGGGGCCCTATATTATGTTTATAGTACGTTCTCTTAGTGTATATGTTGCACCCATACTTCTCAATGGGGTTATTTTGCACATTTCACGGTGCTTCCTGCTCGCCTAAGGAGTTATTTCATTGTATTTTATTAAATGTTTACGGGGCAGTAAAATGTTCTATGTACATTGTATATAAGTCAGTAAGTTTGTCAGGTTTAAATGAAGATGATATTGTGCAACAGTATTCCACCTTTGAGTAGGTTATCGTGAAAATACTCAGAATTGCCCTTGCATCTCTTGTTGAAAAGGTTCCTGTTATCCAGCCTGTCATTTTTCCTGCATCTGTAGCAGTTACATTATTTTAATTTGTTAAATAAATGATCCTCAGATATGATCACGCCCAGATCTTTTTCATCTTCCTTCCGCTGTAAGGCATGGATTGACTTTCTATATGAATTTTCTGTTTTAATTGTCTATAATTTTTCTTTGATCGTCATTATTGTTTACATTGCTCATCTGGAGACATTGATCACTGTATTTTAGTCTGATGCATAGGGCAGTGTTAATTTGAGTAAGGGAGTACCTATCGGGAAAGAAGGAAGGAGTCACAGTCAGAGGTAATATATCAGAGTAGAGTACCACAAGGGTTAGTACTGTGTCCCAATTTGTTTCTATTATCTCACCAACTCTACCAAAGCTGCCAACACGATTCTTCACCGTACTAACAATTCCTACACGAGCCTTCATCAGAATGAAAGTCAACCCGTCAACCAAAAAGCATAGTACTTACAGCAACGTACAAAAATGGACTGTTGCGCTAAAAAAGTTAACGTTATGTACTATTAACTGTGTAGAGAGCACGAGAAAGAATAAAATAAAACCCTAAACATTCCTAGGTCTAGTATAACACACACACACACACACACACACACACACACACACACACACACACACACACACACACACACACACACACACACACACACACACTTTCTAAGGCATGCAAATTGGAGACTTGCAATAGTCCAGAACGCCAACTTTCTGCGGTACAACAATCTATTTGCGTACGCTCAACCAACAGTCGCTATACGCATCGTACGTTTTGGATGGATGTTGAAAACTACCTCCATCAGCCTTCGGTATACAGAAAGCTGCCTCACTTCTCCTAAACGTTACACACCTGACCGGAAATAACTGGCCCAGCCAGACAAACTTATCTCTAATGGACGAGTACGGTGGACAACAGTGTACAGTTAGCGTGCCTAATAAACCTTTGACAAGCCACCGGCTTCTTGTCCTCGTCGAGGCCACTAATACTAGTGGCCTCTCACGTCAGCTTACAGTTGGTGTGGCTAACAGTTTGCAGTTTGTGTAGCTAATGGTTTACAGTTGGTGTAAACAGTTGTAAAGAAAGTGGGGCTTTAATCTAGGGTGAAAACATTCTGCAGGTGTTCAAGTCATTACTGAACTGTTCAAATTCAAAACGCAACAATGTGATGTACAGTGCACTTGTACTCTGTTACAAGTCTAGTATAGGAGTGATTATATTAAGTTAACAAACCAAGTCGGAAAAGGATTTGATTAGCTAATAAGTTTTTGGGATTTGATTAGGCTTTTCTCCAATCTTACTGCAGTACACCAACACACCAGCTCAAGTCAGCCTTTTTTATTGCAATGCATCACATTAATTTTGTGTTACAACAACAAAGTATTGCAGGAACTGCAGTTTCCTGTATGTATACATATATACATACATTAGTCTTGTATCGAGGCCCCCCTCCCCCCATGGTCGAGCTACTGATCATGGGGGGGGGACCTTGATAATGCAACCCACAACTGTTACTTTCCTCCCGGGTACCTATTTACTGCGAGGTAAACAGCGGCATTAAGTGATAGGAAACGCCCCTGACCATTTCAGTCCAGCCCGGGATCCCCGATTGTGAGTCGAGAACGAAGCCAACTGTACTACGAAGCCCTCAGGGAAATGTAGCCCTCATGATCTTACTGTAGAGAAAGATCGTTGTAAGATTCCTGACGCCTGGGATTTATTTTTTAATGTTTGGTGTAATAATTCCCATTGTCGGAGACTGGAAGCATTATCGAAGCTTCGCTTGGCCGACTATTCACCTTCCCAGGATGCGACCCACAACAGTTCATTAACTCAATGGTAAAAGGTAACGTGCCCAAACGTTTCTGTCCTGCCCGGGTCTCTCGGTTGTGAGTCGATGACGTAGCCTACTGTGCTACAGATCACAGAGAAGGTCAGTTCTCTAGTAGAGTCACCACAACCGCACATCATAATCCAGCGTTTAAGTGAGGTATCTCAGGCACAAGATAAAGCTGTGGGATAATGGTAATATCCGCATTATTGATATTAAATATTGAGTAATATTGTTTCCGTCAGCCTTGGTGTACGCTGAGAGGGTAGCAGAGGCCACGTTCCTCTCCAGTAATGCCGAGAACATCATACACCACACCACACACACCAACAACCTTCACATACAACAACATGATTGCAATCTCTTCAGGTTATGTCAATACAGCAGATGATACGTCGCACGGTATCAACAACCTCACCAACACGACTCCAGCACAGAGATTGAAGCACTCGGTGTTCGGTCTAGCATTCCCCCCCTATGCAAGGATCCGTGAAGGTATACATACAAAACACCTACCCGCAGCTCTAGCTAAACCATTGAAACCCCACGATATCCAAGTGCTACCTCACAGCCTTAGAAAACGTGAAGGGAAGATCACAACACCAATATCACCACCGCGGGCAAAGTCGGCGCAGTCATCATGCTGGCTTCTGAGACATACACAAGACGCTGCATCTACTCAGTGGCTCATTTATAGATCCCTACATCACCATGACAACGTGAAATGGACATTAAGACCTAGAAAGTCTGCAAACAATGCAATGATACTTCAACGCTATAACCCGGGCAAACCATCCTTTTACCTCATCCCTCCAAAGAATACCAAGAATATGTTGCCCAAAACTCACAAACTTAAACTTCGATATGCCCCATTATCTCGGGTCTCAGCAGTACACCCTACAATCTAGCACTAATTATTGTACATCTTTATCAAACCTATGTACATTCAGTAACACCTACCTTTATCACTAGTATGATATGCTCAACGGAATTACAACGTAGGCCTGTCTGGGCGTGTCCCCCACTAGTTATCAGGGTAAACTGCGATAACGTATATTGCCATAGGTTATTTTCCTCAGTACCTATTGAATCTGTCACCTAATTTACCTGGAAGGCGAGTACATCATAGAATCATTTCCTAACCTCAAATTCTGTATTTATTTTCTTTAACGTACGAATTGAGTTCGAGGGTATAAAGGGAAGTTTATGCACAGTTTACAAACATGGGAATATTAGTGTACAAAAAGCCACGATTCGAAACCCCATACAGCCCAAGTGACTGGAATTAGTGTACACTTTGTCTCTTCCTCAGTCTTTGACTCGGCACTAGCAGGTTTAGATTTTGGTTTATCCATCACTTAAGTGGGAAATGAGACGGGCTACATCACCACTTACCCCCGTAGCCTGGCGTCCAGCTTCATAACGTGGCTGGGAATCCAGAGACGCGCCCAACCACCCTTCATTCTTCAGATCTTGGTACATGAACTCGTTGTGCTGGTTCTGCGATACATTATTCGCTGCAATTTGAAAATAATTTAGTTTTGGCTGCAAATTTAATATCAATTAATTTGTGTTGCAGTTTTAAAATATTTTACCGCTTCGATTTTCTGCAATTGAATAATAATTTAATTTTCGCGCAATAATAAAATAGTGTAAATTTTGTATACAGTTGTTAACAGTACAGAGGAATTCCTACATAATTTGATCACTTTTTTACACGTGAAAGTTGATAACCTATTTTATCGTATAATATTACCTACGAATTAAATGGTAAACGTGTACAAATCATGATGATAATCTGCTCATCACGTAACAAAAAAATACAACCACCAGAAGCACTACCTGTTTGATCAATGAAGAGCTCACGACAAGCACCGTCCACGAGGCTACACTTGAAGATCACCCCGGGCTCCTTGAACCTCGTGGGGTTGTAGTGGCTGGAGTTGGCTCGCGGGGCGCCCACCACCAACCTGCCCACAGACAACCTCACTTGCAACTTATATACATAACATTAACCAATAAAAAATAAAGGAAATTGCAGAAGGCCTGATGGCACATACGAAGCAGCTCGAATTTATATATAGTGTAATTTTATTTTATTTAAAATTTCATTACACAAAAAGGGTTGTAACATGAGTTATATGCACGGAACATGGAGGTACCCTGGAAGTCCATACCCACCGCCACAGTGCAGAAACCCCAGCAATAAATCTACCTACCAGGAAGTGTCATCATTAGTGCGCCGCTGAAGTGCGACAGAGAACCCAAAGTAGGATTCGCGGCCTTGCGTGTTGGCGTACGGATAGGTGAACACTTGGGCCTCCTGTGTCTCCAGGTTGAAGCAGGTAACTAGCAGCAGCTCCTCCGTAAGAATCCCCAGCAGGATGATACAGATGGTGCTTCGTAGAAGGGAACGCTGAGGCATGGTGGTGGTGTTGGAGATGGCGGCGACGGAACAGGAGGTAAGAGTTTGTGAAGGAAGTCTTTGTGATGGAGGTAAAGTTGGCGACGGAGGAAGCTGTAGGGATTTAGATGGTGATGGAAGAGGTTAAGTTGGAGATGACAGTTGTGGGGAGGTGGAGATGATGGTTATGGAGAGAAGGTAGAATTGATGAAGGGAAGAGGAGGAGAACGAAGAGGTAGTGTTGGTAGTGAAGGAAAAAGTAAGGAGAGGGAAGGACCTGTTACCACCCGGCTCGTAGCGCCGAAACGACCTCTTTCGCTTCAACCTGTTGGCATGACAGTTTGATTAGCTTGATATACACAATTAAATGACGACTTGTTTGTTGGGTTAATTTAGTAAAACGGGAGAGAACTGTGTAAAAGGGAGAGCTATGCAAAAGGTAGATAACTATGTGAAAGAGAGAGCTATGAATAAGGAAGAGAGAGGTATGTAGAAGGGAGAGAGCTATGTAAAAAGGAGACATGCATGTGAAAGGAGAGAGATGTAAAAGGAAGAGGGCTATATAAAAGGGAGAGAGCTGTGTGAATGGAAGACATGTCAAAGGAAAGAGACCTTTAAAAAAAATGTGAAATGAAGATATAACTATGTAATCAAAAGATGTTGGAGTAGCGTGAATCAGAATGGATTGTTGTGCAATATATAAACACATTTATGTTGCAGAACATAACATTGGCATCAGCATATATTATTAATTCACTCATTATATATAAAGGGATATCAAGTCTTATACACAACACCTTCACAGTCATTACGCTCGCCTCTCAACCGCGTTCAGGATACGTGTATGTGCTATTATCAGAGACAGGAAGTCTGTCAGTGTTCGTATCCAGGTCTCCCTAGGTCAACTTCCCCAGGATGCAACCCACAACAGTTACCTAACTCCCAGCGGGTTCATATTTACTGAGGTGATAAGAACACGTTCGCAAAAGCCTATGGTTCTGGGGCCCCGGGAATGATTACATCCGGAATCATTGGAGTGTGAGTCGATTGTACTAACCTTAGTCACATTATATATGCTGTATGTTACTTATATAATTTATAATTCTAAATATAATTAAAAGAATAGATGAGAGGAGTTGCGCAGTATGAACCTCAGGTGTCTGTCAGTTATGTATTCTCAGTTATGAAATACAACAATAAACAGCCTGTTATATAGTAGTTATAATACTTATATTAACTATTTGTGGAACCTACACAAATGGACTGTTGCCAAAAAAAAAAAACACGGTTTGTACAATTTATTTAAAGCGGGCACGAAAAAGCATGCAATTAAACCGCCTAAAATTTCCTAAGCCTAGTATAGCAATTAGATGTGCTAAATTAGGCCTAAGCTGGCGTACATTACGCCTAGAATGACTTATTTCGGCCAAGGTCAGATTAGGATAGATTGTACGGATATTAAATGAACAATTGTAGTGTATTGTACGGATATTGTTCCAGCTTCTTCGGCAACGCCCTTTGTGGAATTCCATTGGTACAAAACGTGAACTTTTTGGTACAACAGCCTATTTTTGTACCTTCCACCCATAGTTGCTCTAAGTATTAACAGTTTTGGTGGAAGGGGTTGAATAGATTATTCGATCTAAAGCAAAACACATTACAGGAAGCCGTTGGCGGCGCCAACATGGCCGCCGACGCCGGCAACCAGCTGGAGGCAGAATTAGCTTCGTCATCCTCATTAAAGATTCTCATTCTAAATAAAAATGTTTATTTCTTAAGTCATTATTTGGCGACTGTCAACTTTTTAGTCATTAGTGGTAATATCTGAAATGGCACCTTTTTTTTTTATTCAAAGAATGGACATCCTAACATGTATAAATAGCATCGATAAACGTTCTGGTTAAGCAACAGGATGTCCAAGAAAGAGTTTTCCTTTATTTTACAAAAGTAAATGTCAAGTTCTCATAGCACAGAATTGAAACCTTACTACGATATTAACACAAAATCTCTTTGCGTAATTTTTGACGATTTTTCAATTCACAAGTACTCTATGGTAATCTAGTACTCGCAACTAGGCGAATACTAAATTTAACTACTACACAGTGGTTCAGTTTGGTGTTGTACTTCTGGCCTATGAGCCCCACCCCCCTAGAGGGTTATTAAAGGCCTAATCACGTAAGCCTACACACCAACCAACAATAGATATCAAGCAGGTATTAAGCAGTCCACTGGTAACTACGCAATATTAATTAAGACAATTAGTACACGTCGGACTCACTTCTGATGACGTATGATAGTGCTACATAGCCTTCCCGGCTTGGTGCCTTCTTTTGATAATTACTTTTTACTTCTGGTCATGTATCTAAACTTTACAAATTATTTGAATATAAGTTTCATTCGCAAAAAAACAAATATAATAATCATATTTATTTCATAAATATTTCCGACCGGAACGCTTCGGTTAATATATGTATATCCATAGTATGTATACTTGTAGATGTTTACAACTGCAATTGTATGATATCTAGTGTAATAACTTAATTTGCATTGTTCTGAGCAGAGGCTGAGATAAGTGTATTAGGGTCTTCTGCGATATTATATAATATAAAATCATTCATAACGAGCCTGACATGCGCAGACTTGAAATAGAGGGGGGTAGAAATAGCCTAAGTTACTCTATCCCTTTGAGATTGAACTTGAACTTGAACTTGAACTTGAACATGCGCAGGACATCCAACCACACCAATAATTATCCAAGGCTAACATGGAGACTTTATCGCTGTACTTTCGGCATGAGGATAATTAAAAAGGCGAAAGATTTATGCGTTACACCCAGAGTTTGCCAGTGCAGATTACTTATCACATGCCTCTGTATGACTAACCATCCTGTGTGATGGCGATTTTTTAGATTCATGTAGCTAGCTTTTTGACACACTGTACTCCCCTCTTCATATAGTCTAGGGTAGCTGCACAAATGCAGATGTACCTAATATATTAATAACATAAAAATAAGATAATTACAAAGTTTAATTTAGAATCAACACGGAGAAATATGGAGGCGGGCTTTAATTATAAACGGCCTGTTGGGTGGTTTGAGGTGAATAGCCTTAGTATCAGTACAACGTCCGGTTTGCGAGAACAGAGAAAGCCTTGTGTCTGATAGCCGAGGCTTCTATATAGAGCTTAATGCTAATACAAAAATTTCTCCAAGTGTATAACCTTGCGTTACTCGGCCAGTCAGGTTCAGCCGCGATAGATATGGTAAGGAAATGAATGGATAATCACAGGAACATAGCCCCAACCTCAGCTAGAACCTCGATACGACAATTAAAAGGTTCCATGTCTGACAGGATATACTGTCAGAGACAGTATATCCAATCAAGCAACAATCAATCAAGATACTGTGAGTCGAGGCAGACGCAATAGTTCATTACTCATCTCTACCCCTCTCTGCATAATACATCGAATTTTGACGTCAAAATCGCCCACGTCAAAATTAGATGTACTAAAAATCATAATGGCTTGCAAAATTAACGAGATGTCCAGTATTCTATTCGTGGGGACCCCTCTGTTGGGTTGGGTTAGGTTCGGGAGTTCATCATTGAACCATCATTGTTCATTATATAATTAGTTCATCATTGATGAAATGAATGTTCATCATTAGTGAACATCGTTCACTAGTTCATCATTGTAGTGAGGCTGTGAACGCTGGAGACGACAGGCTGCTCTACCGCCTCAAGAGTCTGCACAATTAAGTGCCACTTAATTGATTCACTAAAACATAAAACTTTTAGTGATTCACTAAAACATAAAACAGCACGTAAGTGTTTAATTATATATCTGATGTGTTTTTCACATTAACTGAAGTTATTACGTCTTTTGATTCACGCTTGTGTTAATCATGACACTCATGCAATCTGTATATAATATCATCACCTCATTACACACACACACACACACACACACACACACACACACACACACACACACACACACACACACACACACACACACACACCGGCCAGCCGAGCGGACAGCACGCTGGACACGTGATCCTGTGGTACCGGGTTCGATCCCGGGCGCCAGCGAGAAACGATGGGCAGTTTCTTTCACTCTATGGAGTCTATGCCCCTGTTACCTAGCAGTAAATAGGTACCTGGGAGTTAGTCAACTGTCACGGGCTGCTTCCTGGGGTGTGTATGGGGAGGGCGGGGGGAATACTGGTAGTAGTAGAAACAGTTGAGAGGTGGGCCGAAAGAGCAGAGTTCAACCCTCGCAAGCACAACTAGGTGAATTCACACACACACACACACACACACACACACACACACACACACACACACACACACACACACACACAAATAAATTTGTTTAATGTAGGAACAGTAAATAAACGGAATGAACTAGGAAGTAAAGTGGAGGAAGCCACTTTACTTCAAGCAAATATATAACAGATTAGAGTTCAGGAACCAAAGACGGAATTTGAGAGTTGAGAGACGGAATCAAAGAGCTGGAGCTCCGCCATCGCAAGCATAGGTAGCAGAGTACATACACGTACACACACAACAATTTAACGATAAAAAAGCGGGTAAAACAAAATAAGGAGAAACTTCAAATTTTTTAAAACTGAAAAAAAACTCGGTTCCAGATAACGATAGGCGTGAGTAACCGAAAGGGAACTGAAATGGGCGAAAGAATACCCATCAGAGAGGAGGCAGAGAATCACAGCAAAGTTAGATAAATCACACTGGAGTAGGATAAGAAGCGGAGTTCCCAGAGGATAGGTTCTAGGACCCATACTACATTTACGTCAAAGAGCCTAACACTCCTACATGTCAATTTTTGCGGAGAAATCAAATTTAACGCGAAGAACGTGGACAGACAAAGACCAGAATATTCAAGAAAAACAAACAGATTACGGATTTGATTCGAGAAATAGGTTACTGTAATACATTATCAGTATGTAATGAAAATGAGGCCAGGAAACGGGAAACCACAATTAAGTTTGAACTATCTCTCAAAACCAAGTAGATAAAATTACCTAGAAATAGATACAACACCAAGTCTTACTTCAAAGAAACAGATCAAGAGAATAACGTAGGCGCGTTATGAATACATAAGTATTCATAACGCGTTATGAATACTTATGAATACATAAGTATTCATGACACTGCGTGCCACCTACGTGAGACCAGTCCTAAAGTACGCACCTCCAGCATGGTTTCCCTCTCAAGACGCACATAAGGAAACTTGAAAAGTTCAGAGGATAGCGAAGAGACAGAGAGAAGACGTGATGGACAAATAATTTAGAATAACTGACAATAGAACGATAGAACATAGATGGAAGCTAGATACAAAACAATAGAAATGCGAGAAAATACTATTTTAGTGTTAATAGTAAAAAACGGAGTCTGCAAAGGCGAAGTCCACGAGTTGATTCTAGATTTTGCAGGTACAAATTAGTATATACAAGCGCACACACGCACGCGCACACACGCACGCGCACAAAACACACACACACACACACACACACACACACACAAACACAAACACACACACGAAGAAAGTATAAATAAAGGTGACCTGATGCAGATATACAAAACATACAGGGGATGTCGATGCTAAAATAACGAAGATATTTGGATTGATCAGTAACAGAACGCGAGGACATGCATAAAAGTAGGACACGCATGCAAGACGTACAGATGTTAGGAAATATACTTATTCATTGTAAGGGTTGTAAGTAAGTGAAAACAAAGTACCGAAAGTTATTGCAACACATGAACGATAGCGGAAAAGGCGAGGTTACCTCAAGCTTGACGAATGTATGTCCGGATATCCTAGCCTTCTGGGTCATGGACAAAGGAGCCTGTCTTATACTATACACAACCTTGCCTGAAGCCCAATTCAACCTGTCCTCAGGGAGGAGATCCGCTCAAGGGAATGGATTGAAAACGACTATATAACTAGCACTATTATCTACTCTCTATCCATGGTTAGGTTAAGGTTTGATTTGGTTAGGTTTGATTAGGTTAGGTTTGGTTAGGTTTCATTATGTTACTATGGTGTATTATTGACGATAATGTGAAATATTGAATTCAAAAACCATTTTAGAGTACCCGAGAATTCCGAGAATTTACCAGTGTAACATTCGTAAATAAACGGAATGGATTACATCATCACGTTGTCGAAGCTGACTTAAAACACAGACTTAAATGATAATTCTAAAAGAAAAGAGAAACAGTAATTGCATTAACTACAAACAGTTCAAAAGACGGGGCTTAGAAACTGTCACGTAACCTTCCGAGTATATCTAGGTAAGCACTGCACTCACGCACACGCACGCACGCACGCACGCACACACACACACACTCACACACTCACAACTTTCTATCAGCCACAAGGACAGTGCAGACCAACATAATGTGAGTCATGACCACAGAATTACGGCAAAGAGAAATTTTAAGGTTGCATGTTCTTATTTCTTTGAACCTTCAAACAATTCCAATATGATTTCCACTTATTTATTTAATTAAATAGTCGCTCAGCTGACTAAGAACTCGGCCCATCCTCCTAAAATGAAAGTACTTACAGTAACGATGTGGTCGAAAGTACAAATATGTTGTGATTGGACCACCAAAAAGGGGAGTAGAAATAGCCTAAGCTACTCTATCCCTTTGAGATTCCTAAGCTACTCTATCCCTTTAAGATGTATTTCTTTCTTGTCTCAATAAACATACTTAAACTTGAACCACCAGAAAGTAGACTTTTGTATTACTGAATTTGGACAACCTGGAAAAGTTTTTATAATGATGTTGCTAATAAAACCTAACTTAATCATCCTAGGCCTAATGCACACTATCTGAGGACTAATATAGTACATGATATACTGTACTAAGAATATTTAAGTTTGGTTTTTAGCTTTAGAAAAGGTTAGGACTATAAAAAGTACAAAAAAGGGCTCAATTACCACATAGTGATAGTTTTTACCATACAGTTACAAACATTACTATCATCATTTCAGGAGGATGGATTGAATACAAAACCTTTCCCAGTTTGTCCAAAATTCAATAGTACCAATGTGTACTTTCTAATTGTTCATTCCGTCAATATATGTTACTGTAAGTATTATCTAAACAGGAGACTGGGGCTGAATTCTGTATATCTATTCCAGGCTAATTCTGCAGATGTATGTATATATATAATACGGTAACTTCAAAACAACGCGAGCAACTAACATGACGTAAAAAAAAATTCAGATATACGGTAAAAGCTTCAGATATCGTTTTAAACCTTCAATATAATGTCATGAGAAAATACTGAGATCATATATAATGAGACCGAACTTGCGTCATTGGACCTCCTTCCCCTCAGGCACACGCACTCTACACACACACACACACACACACACACACACACACACACACACACACACACACACACACACACACACACACACACTACTGAGCTACGCTCGTGGTGTCCCGTCTTCCTAGCACTCTTTGTCATATAACGCAGTAGTTTCAAAGCGTTATATGACAAAGAGTGCTGGGAAGACGGGACACCACGAGCGTAGCTCTCATCCTGTAACTACACTTAGGTAATTACACACACACACACACACACACACACACACACACACACACACACACACACACACACACACACACACACACACAGTGCGTGTACCTGGGGAGTCCAGGGACGCCGGTTCGATCCCGTTGTATAACCTAAATATTTTCTCACAGAGAATCTTAACCTTGCGATTTCATTATCCATAATAAATCATTATCATTAAGAAACTTACATGTAAGCAATGTTACTACCATTTAGCTAAATATAATGTACTAAGTTCCTGCCAGGAAGGCATCTGACCCTCTCAAATAGACACCAGTATTACTATAATATACTTGAATTTGATATTATCTGTGCTGGTGACAAAACATTCCCCCAGGGCAGCATACGTAGCTCTCGTCTTTCTCATATATATCTATGACCTTCCAAATGCCACCCAACACCTCAAGGCAACACTACTTTACATAGTATATCTACCCAGAGATGTGTTTACTAATGTCTGCCCATAAAGCAATGTGGCTACCACTCTACCACATAATGATGATTCTACCAGTCTCTTCCAGTTGAGTGATGTCTACCAGTCTACCTCACATACTGACCATGAGGTTGTGTAACTCCCAGGATATACAACGCAGCAAGACTCAGGATACATGATATACTGCAACAGAAGCTCCTGGAATTTAGATTACTACCATACGCGACGTGACATTTAAAGTGTTTATTTTTTTCATTTTTTACCCCTATTACTTTGTATAATCAAATAAATACACAGAACTAATTAGTTTGTATCAAGAACTAGCAAATAAGCTCGGCAGCAAAATGTCTATGTATTATGGACTGTATTTAGGATAAAAACCCACACTTATGTATTTGTGAAATTTATGTAAAGAATTACACCAAGTCTTTCGCACTCTCCTAAGTGCTTTGTCAAGGCTGATTATAGTATGTGGTTAGGAGTATGTCTTCTTCATACTCATGTATGTCTGAGTATGTCTTCATCTATATAATCAACATATACACACACTGAGTATTTGAGACTTGCATCTCAACGACTAATCTAGTCATTAATCTTGAGATGTCTTAAAATGTGTATTATTGCCTATGTACTGTATTATGGAAGACATTATTAATCGAATTATGGGCTATACTACTGTATATGTATTCTGGTCTGTAATATGTGGTGTGTGTAATGCACCTGTATTCTGAACTGTATTATGGGCTATATTTGCTGTATTATCAGGTATATCATGGAATATACAGCGAGTTGTATTAAGAGCTGTTTTAAGAATTGTATTTTGAGCTATATATTGTGTGCATTTTTATTTTCAATAAGATTTGCTATATTATAGGATGTACTATAGGTTCTATAGGGGACTGTATTATAAGCTATATCATTGATTTGCTATATTAAAAATTCCAATTCAAATTAAATAAAAACTTCATTCATAAATGATTGAGCATGTATAATTGACTTATTTTTACCAAATTTCAAGTACATTATTCTTTAAAGACAAAACAATAATAATAAAAGTCTACCACTGATCATTTATACCTATAAATTATATACTAAATAAGAATATTAACAGGACCCATTATGACATGATACTGACATTGGCGTTGATGTGACTGAGAGATGAGTGGCAATGATGTCATTTATGTCAGTGTGAGTATACACTATTTTTTAGGTTCTTACGTTGCCAGGATGCTATTACTCTTTGATTTATATTCTGTCATCTGTCTGAACACCAGTGGTATATATAGCCCATAATCAAACCCTATATATATATATATAATCTATGAAATAATCTGTATACTGAGGTTAAAATATACAGCTTATATTTTAAGCTATAACGTATAGTGCTCATCTTACACTCAGGACGTTAACGAAATAAAGGAAGAGGATTTACAAAAAAATAAAAATAATAAGGCGGACGACACCACTATAATGCTTAGAGTGTATACCTACAAAAGAGAGAGAGAGAGAGAGAGAGAGAGAGAGAGAGAGAGAGAGAGAGAGAGAGAGAGAGAGAGAGAGAGAGAGAGAGAGGGGGGGGGGGGAGCACAAGAACTGATGATGTAAGTATCTAAATACAGTATGTCACTCGTCTGGTGGCAAAAATAAAGGCACTTGAAAAAAACGGTGTAATCGCGACTATGTCCACTCGAAGTCATATGTTACATGCCTCTCAGAGTTACAACTCTCCAAGGTATATATATATATATATATATATATATATATATATATATATATATATATATATATATATATTTCGTTAATGACGTAGATACAGATATATTGACACTTTTAAGTGCTCTAATATGTCTTGAGGCGAATCTTGCAACAAGTTCTTTAAGCTGCTGGATCATACAAATAGGAAAATTGACTTGACTGGATGATTACTTTTAATAACTGACACTATATTAATATCTCCCCATCCTAAACCAACCTTGACTTAAACTGTCACTGTGTAGTGGACTTTGATGTTAGGTAAGACTAGGACGGGTTAGATCAGTTTAGGCTAATCATCAAAGTTTATAATTTAAAATCATCTCATTTAATCATTTAATCAAAATCATCTCATTTAATCATTTAATCAAAATCATCTAAAAAATCATTTAGTTTAGGCTAAATCATCAAAAGAAGGCGCCAAGCTGGGACAACTATGTAGCACAGTTTAAAGCTAAGTCAGTTTAGGTTAAGTTAGGTTCGGTTGGATAGATTAGACAAGTTTAGGTTAGGTCAAATCAGGTTAGGTTAGGTCAAATCAGGTTAGGTTAGACTAGGTTTGGTTATGTTAGGGGAAGCTAGATTAGTTAGGGTTGGTTTAATTAGCATATGCTTAAAACAAAATGACGCTATTGTGATTTCTATGTGTATATAGTACTACGTTACGTACATGTTTATTACGTAGTGTCCTTCTCTATGCGACGGGTCTATGTAAACTGATAAACATTTGCTCCTACCAAAAAAATAATATTTCACTGGGCATATATCAACCCGAGATCAAATACAATTACCTCACTGGCTCACCTGTGTACACTATTTATAATGATTATGCTAGTTTACGGAAACATGATTGATGAAAATCGTGTTTTATCAGTTGGATCAAGAATCACTCTGGTTATGTTTTCAATGGAAACTGGAATACTGTACAGTATTCTTAATATTTGTCATAATTTGCCTGGCAGGTTACCTATATTAATAATTTCTTCGGATGTCGCTTTATCTAATACACCAGTTCTTTCATTATCTCACTGTTTTGTATTTTTAACGCATATTATTCAGAAAGAAACAATATCTGAATAGATAACATTTATTGTCACAATTGCTAGGTTACTTGATGTTGTCTTAAACTATTGGCTGCAGACAGCTCAAGGTACTTATAACGATGTAGAGGATATAATCTCATATATTTGAGAGTATATATATTCTTTATCTGTAGACATTTCACCTATAAGAGCTTTATCAGACCAAACAGAAAAACACTGGGCCAAGTCTATAAAGGAAAGCCTAAACACTTTCTCCCAATTATAAGCTGTGGTCTAGTGCAAGGGCTTGTTCACATGGTCTATATTATCTCGTTAAAAAGGTTCCTCCGTTTAATGTTTTTCTGAAGTTTGGCTGTCAGGAAGCGACTGCCCAGCAAATATCATTTGTCTAATAGTAATTGCATATATATGTATCACTGTTAGAATAGATTGCGCAATCATTTCCAATAAAATGATTCATCCTTCGTGTTGTTACTGAAAATATATATAATCGTTTCAAGTTTTAATTAAGCTGATCTATAATTTGCAGCAGAGCAACACCTTTTATAGTACTTAGCTATAAAGACATTATCATCATACCCTAATAATGCTATTATTTCAAAGTGCTGCCATAAGCACTCAAGATCCTAATCGCCAAGCACACTCGTGAACAAATTACACGTGTATCAGACAACATGGCGAGATGATCATTCGCTGCACTAATACTTACGCAAGATGACAACAGATTAAACTTTAATCTCACAGCACTTACACTTAAAAAAACGTTAGAGAGAGAGAGACACTTTACACCACGTTTGGTCTCTAGGCCGGCAGACGAGAGACTACTACTAACAGGCAGCCTACACCGGACGTGGGTCTCTGAGCCCGATTATGTCTCTACTTCATACCATACTTGTTCTACGTATATTCATACCGTGCTTGTTCTACGTATATTCATACCGTACTTGTTCTACGTATATTCATACCATACTTGTTCTACGTATATTCATACCGTACTTGTTCTACGTATATTCATACCGTACTTGTTTTACATTCATACCGTACTTGTTCTACATTCATACCGTACTTGTTCTACATTCATACCGTACTTCTTCTATGCAGACGACGAGTCACAGGGAAGTAGCCTAAGCTATTCTGTCCCTTTGAGATGTATATTCTTGTCTTAATAAACATACTTGAACTTGAACTTGAGTCACAATAACGTGGCTTAAGGTAAGAAGACTACCTTCCTTCATGCCAGAAGATGCATTGTGCATGCCTCGGGCTGACGTGGGTGAAACATGTTATTAAGTTCTCACCCTCAGGGTTGTGACCGACCCTGGTCACAGCTATAGGAGACTTGGTCAGAGACCGGGCCGCGGGGACCTTAACCCCGGAATCAACACAAGGTAAGGTGACCCCCCCAAAAAAAAAAACATTCATCAGTTTAAACGTGTGTATTTAAAGTCGATATTTTTCATATATAGTATAAAGTATTATTATTATTTTATCTATAGGTAGGCCGAGGTTGGGTGTTTAGGTTCTAATGGGAATTACCTATATTTTCAGTTCGTTGGTGAAGCATTTAGGGAGGTACGATTTGAACAGAGGACAGAGCGAAGCCTATTCCTTAAAAATTAAAACGTCATAAGTTGAGTAAAAAAAGAGTTTGGTGGCTGAATTAACCATCATTTGGTCGTTGCTTACAAGGACGGGTTATATGATTCATGTGTATTATGTTTTTCATTCGTAAACAGGGGGGTTTGGTTTCTGGGTTAACGAGCATTTTACCCTTGCATTTTAATGAAGACGAGTAGCACGACGCGACCCTGCACCCGTGGACAAGTTTTCCCCACACGGCCTTGGAGTGCAGAAAAATAAAATTTTAATATTTACCAGACCTTGAACAGGCTAGCGGGTCTGGTCAGAGGTCAAAAGACAGCGTTAATAGCGTTCTGCTTCCGCAACGAGAGAGGTTAGCCTTGGTTACCTAGAAGTGCTGGAGACTTATGGAATCCATTAGGTTTTAATGTATATTAGGAATAGCAAAAGTGTTTAAAAATTAGTCTGATCTACAGTGGATTAATTTTCATTCTATATAATAACATAATTATCGTATTTAAAACACATTTATCTATCAATCTAACAATTTCGACGGTGCGAGGCGTCAACTTGGCTCAGGCCACCAGTGTCAGAAATCTTGGCCAAGTTGAAGCGTTAAAATAAACCCATCATACAGGTGGTACATATACTCTCACCTGCGGCCAGACTAGACAATACCACCTTGAAACTACGAGGCCTGGCTAGGCTCCTTCACCCTACATTATTACGATATCATACACCAACCACTGCAAACACACTGATGGCAGGTCTTCCCTGAACACTCCCTCCATCACCGCATTGTTTCAAAAGTCAACCATTAGAACAGTAAAATGAGATACAGTGTTACCTTAAAAGGCTTTATATTGTAAACACTGCGATGAGATTCTAAAGATATTCGGGAAACGCGACAACTGGAGATAACCGTTTCCTTCCGGTGGGAAAAACGTAATCGAGCGTACCAGATAAATGGTTATCCAGAATTTAAAGTGAACTTTGTCACTTATTGAAGTAAGCGCTCGAGAAGTAAGTGCTCGAGAAGTAAGCGCTCGAGAAGTAAACGCTCAAGAAGCGCTCGAGAAGTAAACGCTCGAGCAGTAAGCACTCGAGAAGTGAGCGCTCAAGAAGTGAGCGCTCAGCAAGTAAGCACTCAAGAAGTGAGCGCTCAGCAAGTAAGCACTCAAGAAGTGAGCGCTCAGCAAGTAAGCACTTCCGACGTAAGCATTTGTGAAGCGCTCGTGAAATAAGCACTCGCGAAGTAAGCGCTTATGAAGGAAACACTTATAAAGTAAGTGCTCGTGAGTGAGCCATGCTCTGTATGAAGCAAGCGATGGCTGGCTGATGTGGACGAAGACAAGAATGATTTGGAGCAAGCCACTGGCAGGTATGATGAGATAAAGCCATCACGTGGGTATGAAATCATGCCATGTGGCATGCCTCATTAAGTCTGGAGTAAGCTGTGGAATCAGCTTAGGGTGGAATAACTAGAGCGTTGTGGAGTAATTTGTATCTGATGAGGATCGACCCATGGAATTTGGAATAAGCCATGACAGATACAGAGCAAGCCATAACAGATATGTAATAAGCTTATTGAGATATGGTGTATATTAAATTGTTACATAAGCCACGAACACAGAAAGAGGTGGATGAAGCCATGTATGGAATAAGCCACGGCAGGTGTGGTTTTTCAGCTGCTGTAACAGCTGTGTAGAACCAGCAGGTGCCTTACTATGACATGATCTGCAATAGTATAATCCCAAAAAAACAAAACTGATAGAGTATAGCAATATTTTCTGTTTACTTAAGAAAACACGTAACACCGAACGCTCACAACGCGTGATCAGTTCATCACTTCCAGCGTCAACACGCCTAGCTTGATGGACCAAAATTACTCTCCCTTGAACACTTTTGAAAGCTGCGTGTGTGTGTGGTATTTGTCAAGTCTCGGAGTGCCCTTGGTGGACGGGCAAGACAGTAAATGACAGGAGTAACAGGCGGGAAGGAGTGCCAAGTGGCCCCATAATTGGGGTAAGGGAAGGGGGTGAAGGGGGGAGGGGTAAAGACAGGTGAGGTGCCTCACCCACACGGAAAAGGGAATTTGAAATATATATATTACCCTTTATAGTTCTCGGTTTATATATGCATTTTTGGGAGAGGATATAGTGCATTTATCTAGGATTTACATTTACAGAGATTTCGTAAAGTATATCACTAGTTTTTTATACATCACATCGATATATATATATTTCCATACAGTATATATATATCGTTTAATTCATTCATTACTTATATATATATATATTGCATATAATATATATCACTATATTTTATGCAATAAATCGCTATATTTCATGTAGTATATTGTTGTATTTCAATCTATTCCATCTTAATGGCGTCAAAATGGGGTGCATTATTTGAAGACAGGACTGGTGATTTTCCCTGACGTTACACATTCCTTCATCTTTTCTGTATCTAATACAGGTAGGTCTTCTCTGAATACTCTTTATTTTCTTCCCCGAGGCTATGGGTCCCTACACTTGCCCCAGAGATGGTACGGTAGGAATATATATTGACTTTACCTTTCCTGTCTACAGATTAGGAAATAGAGTGTATGAACCAGATAATAATAAAAGTAAACAAATTATTTGTTTATACAAGATTGCTATTCGTTAGCTGTCTATTCTATTTACAGTCAGTGATTTATAAATTAGTGACTTGGGGGTTTGTCCTGGTAATTACCTTTCCCCTGCTGCCCAGTTAAAGATGGGGGTAGTGCATTACGCTTGTTGTATTATTAGTTGGTGTATTACTGTATTATTGTTGTATTACTGTGTGTGGTGTATTGATTCTGAAATACATTTGTGTGTGGTGCTAGGCTAACAAACCTGTGGCGACATTTTCCTGATTGTGGCCAACAGGATCAGGAACAGATGTGATTGAGCACAAATATATATATATATGCATTTAGCTTACGTTAATCAGACTGTTAAAGAAAATGTATATGACCTGTTCGTACTTTGGATTGCCTAGTGTAGGATAATTTTTTTGAAGTTTTTGTTTTAAATGTTCGGTTTAATGTCCGATTGCAACCGGTACACTTTAGGACAAGTTAAATTAACTAATTGTACGAGTAAATGTAGAATATTCTGTCTAGGTCATGTTGGGTGTTAAGGGTAACATATCCTTACTGACTGTATAATCAACCCCTTGGCGTACTAATAATAATATATATAGTGTACAATAAAGTGGCCTATTTTTCTCTCACTTTTCATATTTTCATTATATATATATATATATATATATATATATATATATATATATATATATATATATATATATATATATATATATATATATATATATATATATATATATACGCGAAGGACACTACTGCCACCTGGCGGCTGGGCGGGAAGCTGTCGCCCCAGCAAGTCACCAGGTGAGACGTGTAGTTCAATGTTTCATGGATTTGCTTCTGTAATTTGTATGTCCTATATGCCATATTATTACAAGATGGTGCATAAGAACCTTGCGCAACTGTTGATGTCTTGAGACGCGTTAAGCGTAAGCGTAATTACAGGGTTTTGGGAGGTGAAATATGTTTGTTTACCCAGCAGTGAGTGCTGACGTCATCTTCTGTGTCTTAAAAATTAGGGCTTGAATATATTACTACAATTCTGAAATACATTTACCGAGCCAAAATACAATCATCTATTCTGTCGTTACTTATGAAATATATTGGCGTCATTTTTCATTTAGTCAAATCTATGGGTAAACTTGCAACAATGATGACCAGGAAATGCCTCCAAAGGATACCTGATTAACCAGACTGTGTGATGCATACGTCAGGGATGCGAGCAGCCGCGTCCAACAGCCTGGTTGATCAGTCCAGCAACCAGAAGGCCTAGGTAAGAGACCGGGCCGCGGGGACGTTGATCCTCGGAATCAGCCCCCCAAGATAACCTCAGGTCCATTTTTACTATTTTAACACGCTTCAAATTTAGCCTAACTAGAAGTTTACGAAACCAGTCAATCCACCCAACCCATCGAGGCTGATGCTAATTAATGCGAAGTGGGGTAAAAATGAGTTGGGATTTTTTTATTTTTGCTTTATTTAAGGTGAAAATTGCAGTGCATTAAATGTGAGGCCAAGTTTCTGCCTTACAGGGCACCAAGTTTCCATCGCCTCGTCCAGTGATTTCTCAAACATATTGATAAAATGATAAATGAAAATTTCGCTCAGGACACCGGGTGATCTTAAATACTCAATATTATTAGTTCTTTCGAATTTTTTTTTTTTATGAAAGCGATCTATAGACAGCCAACTGCTGCAGATCTGTAATGCTTAGAACGCAAAGTGGAGACTATCTCGTGAATCTATAAACATTGCCCTCAACTCTTAAACACACACAGTCATACTCGCGTAAATATGCGCATGCTCTCATGCTTGTATACACAAAAGAGCACACTAATTATGTACACGGATGTAGATGGAATTACAAATAAAGGGGGGGGGGGGGGGCGTAGGGTACCAAGAAAGGGTGACAAAAAAAACTACATATTATCGCAATAACTGAAACGAAACTGACAAGTGTTATAAACGATGTGATCTTTCCAGGAGGAAATCAAACACTAAGGAAGGAGCGGGTGAACAGGAATGGTAGAAGTGCAGCCCAACCGTTACAGCTGCATTGGAGCGTTGAGTAAATATTAGTATTTGACAAAACCGATTAGCAAGTGTACATATTAGGAATAACAACAGCGCGATGACAAGGTAGTTTTACAATCCAACGCCAAACTGAAAGCCTAGGGAGGAATACGATGAATATAACAAGACCTGCCTAATTATAGCAAGAAATGGAGACCATAATGACAATGAAAATGAGGAGTAAGATTGATCGTTATACTTGGAGATTTTAATCATAGGTAAAAGATTGAAAAACGAAAGACCCCCCCCAAACCCCCACCCTCCCTCCCAAGAGGGTTGGTGGGACATGGATAGCAAAGCTGATGAACACATCTGACACAAACTTCTTGAAGCAACAGATCACAGAACCAACAAGAGGAAGGAGAGAGCGACCCACCAACAACACTAGACAAGGTGTTTACCCAAAATGAGGCAGATGTCTAGAAGACAGAATATGAAATGTCCCTAGGAGCCAACGACCACTGCATAGTTACGTAAAAGCAGTTGCTACTGTAAGATTTGCTAATTTATTCAATTAACAAACCCAGAAAATCAAAAGGTAAAAAAGATTGATGGTGACCTTGAGGTCGTTGCCTGGAGGTCTGACGGAAAATATTCAACCAGATTGCATAGCTTTCTCTTGCTTTGTCTCGTTTTCAGACTTTTATTGTTTATTTTTTAAGATACGCAAGAAAGCAACAAGTAGTTAAGATAACACATTCTTGCTTCATGGTCATTCAGGTAGGGAAATAAGTTTCGTACACCTTGGTGCAACGTATCTTAGTGTTTGATTTGTACTATTTGGTAGAAAATCGTAGAAAGGTGTACATAATACCAATTACCCACGACCGCTCGGAACTTGCTCCGCACACTAAGGGGAGAACCGAACGGTTTGACCCAAACGGGAAGTTTTGAATTCCTCTTCGGGGACGAGGGCAAGCAAACAGGAACTACCGCATATTACAAGCCTCCCGTGAGATTAAAACAGGCTCCACCCACCCCGGTGGCAGTGCTTGCGTGTGTATGCATGCGTGTGTGTGTGAAACTGAGGCTTGATAGACGACCGTCGCCTCAGGCTGTATCAGCGGCAAAATTCCAGGCAGATATCTGTCTAGCCTCTTTCATTACTTGCTGCATCCTGTCTGTCTCAGACCATCGACACAGAATGTCATTGAGAGCCACCAGTATTTGCAATTGGGGACTATAGAGTAGCAGCTATCTTCTATCTTCTATCTATCTATATCTTCTATTTTCCCGTTCGTTTACCCTTCACGTGTCCGGTTGTCTTTCCCGTTTCCTCCCTCGAGATTTCTCGGCAAAACCGGAATGTTAAGTACACGAGACATTACGGAACGATGACTTGCACCTGGTGTTCAGTTTCACTTGTTGGGTGAAAAAAAAATAGATCACCAAAAAATAGATCCACTTTGATTTTTTTTTAAGATTGATACGCTCGCTCTTACTCAGATTCAAATGATGAATGAAAATATATTAAACAGTATAGTTTTCGTGGAAAGATTTAGAAATAAATAAATGTTTTAGACCCTGAAGTAATTTGTTTGGAGTATTATATTTTATTAAAGGAATGTTTCGCGCCTTTTTTTTTAAATCCGACCCATGTAGTATCTTAATATGCTCAGGTACATCATTCCAACAAGGCGCGCTATTATAAACTGCCCAATTGAAAAGTATATACAAGAAGAGTTAATATTGTATGATATATCATTTAAATTTACAAAAATTTCATTAATAGAATGTAATGAGGACCTAGTCCTAGATAATGTTTAGCTAAGCTTCTAGAGTGTGAATACGTTAGTTACAGTCCGATACAGCACTGTATTATTTAGTACTGTAACTAGAACACTTATATTATCTCTTCTACTCCAGCGGGTTACATGACGGTGATTTTAGAATAGCGTCCACTTTCACCCATCACGATGGCTTAGTGTCTAACGAGGTTCATACAGCGAATACAGCAACAATGTTTAAACTATTAGCCATGCGTTCAAGATACGGTTGATGAATTCTTCTCCAGTACGGGTTCATTTTGTTAAGTATGAAGCGATGCGTTTTGTATGGACAATACAAGCCATCCTTTCAAGATGTCACAAAAATGATTTACTAAATTGCCCGAGCCTATCCTAATAACAGCCTGTCCTCTTGAGATTGCCCATCGTCAAGAAACTGTCATTATTAGTCACCTCTCCTCACCTACCAGAGCACCCAAACAGACAACGGGACAAGTTCAATTAAGTTTATTGAGAAAAGAAAAAAAATACATCTCAAAGGGATAAAGTAGCTTAGGCTATTTCTACCCCCCTACAACGGGACAGAATATAAATTTCGCAAGCCGCTACCATTTTCGAGTACGACAATTTTTGGTCTTAGATAAGAGTATACGTCAAAATGAGACGTTCTATTAAAGGGAGGACGGGTTGAACCTAACCTAACCGATAGATCCACACATAGTAGTTGTTTAAGAGCCGCTATGATTTATAGCAGCTCTCATTTTGTCCATTTGGGATTTTCACGACAAAATGCGATGTATTATTGAAGACGATAGGTATGACGGAGAGGCGTCCATACCTGTTTTATGAGCCGGATTCCAGCACCGCGCGTAACCAGCATACAAGACTAATAGAAAGCTGCCGCTGCTTTTTAAGTGTGAATCGTAAACGAATAGCAGGCATATATTGCTCTCCACGTGTGGCTAGTATACTAATGCTAGGCGTTCACTGCTTTCTAAGCATGCATAGTTTTTTGGGGGAAAGCTGCACACGAGATAATGCCAGTGGTGCAAGAGTTCAAACATCCGGTGGTGGACGATACTGCCTCTTTACACACACATACATACTATATACCGCACTGTTATTATAAGCAGTTTATTAAGGGAGTTAACTCTGATAGGCTGCAGCACAAACAATCGCAGCCTAGTTTTAGTACTAGGATGCAGCAAAGATTGAACATCGGTCCACTCTCACTAAGTACACCCATTCAGCAGCCCGTCCTCTAAACAAAGGCCTCGAAGTCCATTCCGTGCACCCGCCAAACCCCCCACTGTTTATGAACGAAAAGCGGTTTACACACGACTCACAACTGATGACGTCCGAACATTTCCGGAACAAGTGCTTCGCTGACGACTTTTGTTCGAACTACAACGCTGTAAATGCTTTACCCACGTACTACAAATAATCGGCAACATAACCTAAACACTTACCCTGTGTTTAGATGATGAAGATGATGAATGCATCTTTGGGGTCGACAGCTGGATAGAATGGACTTGGCCTGAGGACGGGTTGCACTAATGTGAATACAATCACTCTGAGCTCACAATAGACTTGTGTCTCTCCTTCAGTTTACACATTGAAGCATCACGTTATTCGGTGACATTTTCCTATAATCTCAAAATATATACATACTAGGAGGGGGTTTTCGGCTGCGGCCGGGTCTTTCTCCCACTCCCCCACCCCCAAATCTCATTCCCTATCCACCCCTCTCTTCCCATAATCCCCCTCTCACGCCCTCTCCACCTGTCTTTCCCCTTCTCTCCTTCCCTCTCTTCAAACATCACCCCCTTCTCCTTATTTAAAGATCCACAACAAGAAGCAGGGCCAGTACATGTGTGCACACAGATAGCTTTCAAGTCCCCAGCTGGAACAGGCTTCGCAACCGTCTCCTCACGTATGACTGTGAAGGTTGCATGATGCAGCTGGTACATTCACAACAGAATTGAAGGCAATTCTTATCGCATTCAAAGCTATATTAACATGATGTATACAGATCTATGTGATGTTCGTGGACGCAAAGTGGACAATAACAGCCATTAAACACTTTAACTATATGCTTTGTAATGTAATTGTAATAGTATAGTGGTTATTCAGAAAAGTTAGAAATATTTAACATGAACTTTTGTATAGTACAGAGATTGATAGGAATAACAAACAGTGAGGCAGCAGAATACAGCAGAACAAGTAGCAAAGGAAACGCTTGGAGATAAATCTTGGCCTTCCCAATGAGATTGTCTGCCATACTGTTACAGCCTCTAATGCTACACTCTCAAGAAACACCTTCAGGAATGTAAACAGCAAAGATTAACTGACCCTGGATCAGTGAAATGTAATATTAAAGCTATATATATATATATATTATATATATATATATATATATTATATATATATATATATATATATATAAAATAGCTTTAAAATAAAATATTAAAGCCACTGCATAAAATCATAACAAAGAAATACCTCAGATGGCTCGCCCACTCCTGTCAGACATGTCCCATTTATGCACTCAATTGGTTTCTGTCTTGCATCTGCGTCTATCCTATTTTTAAAGCCTATCAGGGTATTTACTTTAACAACGCTTCTAGTCAGTTTATTCCCTAATATATATATATACACTGTAATGTCATGCTTCCTTTTTTTCCATGTCTTTCAAAATTCCTTCCCTCCGCGCTATTCCAAATCCTTGTCCTCATATCCTCTCCCTGTACTGTATTGTCATACTGGCTTAGCGCTTTCATCAAATAATTACCTTACCATTCCATTTCAACCCCTCCCCCCATCGGGTATTATGGGGCCGTGACCTCCGTTGGAGCCCCATGCGTGAGTTGATGGCAAGTCATGGGTGTATAGTGCCCTGGGAGGGTGTCTTGGGGTGTGTCCTGGGTGTATAGTACCCTGGGAGGGTGTCTTGGGGTGTGTCCTGGGGGTATAGTACCCTGGGAGAGTGTCTTGGGGTGTGTCCTGGGTGTATAGTACGCTAGGAGGGTGTCTTGGGGTGTGTCCTGGGAGTATAATACTCTGAGAGGGTGTCTTGGGGTGTGTCCTGGGTGTATAGTACCCTGGGAGGGTGTCTTGGGGTGTGTCCTGGGTGTATATACTACGCTGGGAGGGTGTCTTGGGTTAACGGTTGTATGAAGCCTAACGTTGTTTCATTGAAGCCCCGTTAGGTCAGATAATATACCTCAATTTAACCCCGAGGGGTCGTTATCTCTTAGTGGTCTCGACAGGGACAGGAAGCCGGCAGCGTGTCAAATGTTCCCCCCTCCCCCACAATTATTCCTGAGGATTTTTTATATTTTTGGGGGGCAACTGAATTTTTAAATTTAAAATTTAGTCACTCTGTTTTGTGGATTTTTTTTTAATCGAATTAAACCTCTTGACTTGTTTGTTTGTTTGTTTGTTTGTTGAGATAAGTAAGTACAAGTGAGTAACTGGACTGTTGTGACTGTAGTGCTGACTGGACTGTTCGTGGTTGTTGGACAGATGGAATGGGGGTGATTGTTGGACAGATGGAATGGGGGAGATTGTTGGACAGATGGAATGGGGAGATTGTTGGACAGATGGAATGGGGGTGATTGTTGGACGGATGGAATGGGGCGATTGTTGGACAGATGGAATGGGGGCGATTGTTGGACGGATGGAATGGGGAGATTGTTGGACAGATGGAATGGGGTGATTGTTGGACGGATGACTGACTGTAATTCTAACCTTAGAGTTGCATCATGCATGAGACTGAAATGACTAAGCCAAGATCAGCCTTGAATAATGCGTGTAATACTTGGTCACGGACTCTGAGGTATTATTCTCACTACACCTGGTCCACGACTCTATAGGGATTCCCTTTACACTTCTAGGACTCTAAGCTGTTCTTCCTACACTTGGTCCAGGACTCCACAGTATTCCCCCCCCCCCCCCCGACCGGGCCGCGGGGACACTAAAGCCCCGAAATCATCTCAAGATAACCCCCTACATTTGAAACTGTAATGATGGTGATGATGTCTTGGGGCCTTTTTTCCCAAACCACTTTAGACTTGAGGGTAGAGCGACCGTCTCGCTTCTTGCAGGTCAGGGTTTAATCCCCGACCGTCTAAGTGGTTAAGCACCATTCCTTAAATCTTTATTCTCATCCCTTCCGAGAGCTATATAGCCGTAATGGCGTAGCGCATTCTCCTGATAATTACCTCACCTTGGGCTTTCTCGTATAGGGAAGGTGCAACAGGCGAGACAGGTGTTACTTCCTGGTCCACTGTCCTGGGATTTGGCTCCCAGACCAGGTAGTTAGAATGTTTTCCGTTCAAACATCATTTTAGCCATAGACTATTCTTGGCCCCGGTGGCAGACGCGTATCCAAGAACTATTGCGGCCTCGGGCTATTCCTGGAGACCTTGGGCGTTTTGATATGACATTCAGTGGATACTTATATCTCAACACTCACCTTCTTTGTTCCTGGTGTCGAACCTCGAGCGAATTCCTTGGAGATGGGGGCCGCGAAGTATTGAAGACGGCGGTGGCCACAGGGTGCACGTCGTCTTCTGGTTCAGAGTAAACGGTCTTGTCTGTGATGGCGAGAGATGAGGCAGCTCTTCGGGGAAATGAGGGGAAATGCTTGCTTGTGGCGGGTCAAAGAGTGGAAGCCCAGAGAAGAGTACAAGTCTTGTGTGAAAGAACAGGAGGGTCTGCGGGTGGTGAGTCAGACGCCCAGCAACTGAGGGAGTCTGTTGAAGCGGTCCGCAGCCAGCTGCAGCAAGAAGACCCTCCTAGCTGGCAGTGGAGGGGTGTCCTTGCCGGGGGGGATATGCACCTCACTTGCTGGGGGTGGTGGGCAGCGGAAGACACTCCTCACCAGACCTTAAGCTTCTGTGAATGAGAAGTGGCACCCAACAAGTACAGTGGCGCTGCGAGGCATAAAAGGGGGTGTTGTGCCCGGGCGGGAGTGTTGTGGCTGGTCTGTGTCACCAAGATCCTGGAGCGAAGCGTTTTCTACCTATGCAGACGCTCTTCCCCTTTGATTCAGTTTGCCATATTTGAAAATGCTCGGGAATTTGAGATCGTCCAACTCTCGCAGACACAAATAGCAACCCTCCGTGAGAAAGTTCAGAGATCGTACTTAACCAATTGCTTAATGCTCGTGAGATCACTGGTAGAATTCAAACTGCATTTGGTGTGAGGGGCAAACGATGAGTACCTAAACTGGCAGTGAGTGGGGCCGGTCTGACTGGAGGCTAATTGGTACCCGCAGCTCTCAGATCTGGCCAGTCAACGTTACATTGGCTTAAAAATGTCCTTTATCGTTCCTATACGTCACTCATAATATCCTTCGCGCCAGCACATGTGGTCGAGGGCGCACCTAGCGTCCTAACTCGTTAATTTCTCTCCCCCTTTAGTCGTCACTCAACGGAAACGTGTTTACAGCTCTTCACTTGAGGCTGGCGGGGGCGCGCTAGGCTGTGTTTACACTAGGTGCACCTCATTAGAGGTAATACACGTACAGGAAGGGAATATAGTCCGGCGCCGGCCGCACACCGCCTCCAGCCAGTGTGTCCGGGGTGGAGTGTGGTAATGCACTAGGACGACGGTGTATGTAGCCTCGCCAGCCGACCCACTCACACCCCGCCCCCGACCCCTCCCTCCACCACCCTCACACTCACTCACAGCCCAGGAACTAGCGTAGTGGTAGCGGCCCAACCAGCTCTCCTGGCTCGCACACACACCACCGCCCAGCGTCTCTCTGAGTTTCGCTCGCTTCCTCTAGCCTCCGATAAAATCATACCTTTGGATGTCAAGCTGACAGGGACTTGGTTTCCCGGAATGAATCACGTTTTCACGTCAGGTACAAAGGAATGTGTTTATTATTTCGCTCATAGCATCGTCAGCTGAGCGCGCGTATTGAGACGTTTGCAGTAGTGACGTCACACACAAACAGTAGCGGTTGCAAGGGCTCAGGCATGAGAAACACAACATTCAGTCCAGGGGAGGCTCTGCCCCTGTTTAACTGGGTAATTCAATAGATTCGGCAGGCGCCAGAGATCAGCAGCAGCACCTGGGGGCCGTCCTGATGGGCTGGAAGGATGTTACACGTGGGAGGGAAATGACTCACGAGGCCAGCCCATCAAGGCGTGAGTCGGTCGTTGAGTCAGGCGGTTAATTATCCAGTGATAATGATCCTGTGGTGGTGACGGCCCCCCCCCTCTCTAGGAGTGACGCATTGTCGTCTAGAACCTCTCCAGACATAAGCAGGTAGGCCTACACACCTGGCCCAGACAGACCTACACACCAGGTCTTAGGCAGACATGGCTACACACCGGACCTAGAGAGGTATACACACCTGCCTAAGGGTAGATGTTCTTCAAGATATGACTCTCCCAGTGTTTGTTTAGTCGTATTACCTGATTATGCGCATGACTAGAACAGCTGTGTTTGTTTCTCTCGTTATTCCCGGCAAAGTTTTCACAGAAATCGGTCGTGTTTGAACAAATATTATGAATTTAAATGCTGACATTTTTTATGTATACGACAAAAGCCAGGCATAATATAAAGATAGATTTTTTTTTCAGAAAGCATTTGATAATATCCTACATCGAAGACTTTCCTTCCAAACATAAACATTGTATGGTATCGATAGGCGAGTGTTTGTGTATTAACTTGACTGGAAAACTAGTTTCCTTTATACTTTATGTTCTTTTATCTGAATAACTTTGGATGGATATGAATAGGAGCTGCCCCGTATAGGCAGGGCAGTTGCCTCGTATGGGCCAATAGGAGCTGCCTCGTGTGGGCCAATAGGAACTACCACGTGTGGGCCAATAGGAACTGCCACGTGTGGGCCAATAGGAACTGCCACGTGTGGGCCAATAGGAACTGCCACGTGTGGGCCAATAGGAACTGCCACGTGTGGGCCAATAGGAACTGCCACATATGGGCCAACAACTTGCTTTACTCTCATGTTCTTATACCTCATGCTAACCACCTCATTTGATCCCACCTTTCCTCCCCCCACCTCATTATTCTGCCTTTATAAGTACTCACACCTTTATGTTTCATTTGATAAAGACCTTTTAGGCTGTTCACCTAGCAGTCAATAGGTACCTGGGTGTTAGACAGCTGTTACGGGCTGCTTCCTTGGGGTGTGTAACAAAAAAGGAGGCCTGGTCAAGAACCGGGCCGCGGGGACACTAAAAGCCCCGAAATCATCTCAAGATAACTCTAGATAACCCCTATGTTATTTGGTGGGGTGAGGTCAGGTGTTGGTGGTGGTGGGTACGGGAGGTGGGTTATTGAGGTTACCTTGAGGTGCTTCCGGGGCTTAGTGTCCCCGCGGCCCGGTCCTCGACCAGGCCTCCTGGTTGCTGGACTGATCAACCAGGCTGTTAGACGCGGCTGCTTGCAGCCTGACGTATGAGTCACAGCCTGGTTGATCAAGCCAGGTAGTTAATACCCCATTTATTGTGTGTTGTGGGTGTACCGGCTCCGTCCCCTCCCCTCCCCCCCTCTCTCTTGTCACCCACCCTCACCATTATCTCATCATCGTCCTTAACTCCCCCATCCCCCTCTCGCCTACCCCCTCCCCCCATCACCTCACCCAGAGAGAGACAGAGACAGACAGACAGAGAGACAGTATCTGTCTATATCTCCCCTTTCCTGCCTTCCAACCTCTCGAGTATTTTATCCCCAGTATGCGAGATCCGTTCTTGAGGTCACCACCCCGCCATGGAACCCATACCTTACCACACACTGGGGAAAAAATCCTTATTATTATTATTAACATCTTTATTGACAAAATTAATTACAATTTTGCCTAATCTGAGGATTTTGATAGTCTTATTAAAGTGAGGATATTGCTGGTATTCAAAAATCCTAGAAAAGGTCCAAATATATGCAAAAAGACTCGTTTCTGAACCAAGAAGACAGAATGAGGGGGACCTGGACCTCGCTGCACTGTACGAAAGAGGGAATAAAAGAGACATGATAACGCCTTACAAGATTCTAAGGGGGGGGGGGGGAATTGACTAAGTGGATAAAGATGTAGAGTTGAAGAAGGTGGAACGAGGGAACGTAAATGGCATCTCGAGACACTATATTGCCCCATTGAAGTGTCACCATTAACTTCAGCAGTTTAAGAGTCGTAAATAAATGGTAGATAGTGGATGAGTAAGCCGTCGAGGCCAGAATGTGAATAAGGGGAAAAGGTGAATATGAGTTATTATACTGAGCCAGTGATGAGGTGGGGAGGGGGGGGGGGGAAATCACGGAGGGCTTAAGAGCTCGGCCCTGCATGAATGTGTGTAGATGAGTACACATACATGAGTAGTTCCTCGTGTGCCTCCCCACTCATGCCTTCTTTCTCCCCATTATTCCCTTCTTCCTCCCCCATTTATGTCTTGTTCCTCCCCATTCATTCCTTGTTCTTCCCCATTCATCCCTTGTTACCCCTCGAGCACGATCACCCCTTGTTTCTACTCATTCATCTCTTGTTTCTTCCCATTCTGCCCTTGTTCCCCCATTCACGCCTTGTTCCTCCCCATTCACCCCTTATACCGCCCCATTCACGACGCTTCCCTCTCGGCTCACCCGCAGAATCAAGGGGAGATTATAAGCACTACAACTTCACTGGATGACTATTGACACTAGAAGAGGGGGTGGGGGTAGTCAGATAAAGAGGGCAGATGCCCCTTTGTTGGAGAGAGAGAGAGAGAGAGAGAGAGAGAGAGAGAGAGAGAGAGACAGACAGACAGACAGACAGACAGAGACAGATAAACAGACAGACAGAGACAGATAAACAGACAGACAGACAGAGACAGATAAACAGACAGACAGACAGACAGACAGACAGACAGACAGAGAGCTCGGACGCAGAAACACAACAATTTATCATAAGTATTCACGAGCACAACCACTTCACGTCTCTGTGATTTATTTTGATTCTCGGCAAATCGTATCTCTCTCTTTTGACAGTCTGTAATGCTCCCAAAACTCCTCACCCCTTGAAGGATTCGAACCCAGACAGCCAGAGGCTCCATGGCCCCTTGGCGTGTTCATATGTCCACGTGATGAACAATGTGACAGTGTCAGACCACGAAGAAAGATTAAGACAGGAATTTCCTTAAGGACTTTCATATTTAATAATACGTCGATTGATTGATAAAAATTAAAGTTGATAATGGCCCTGTTGAGTCATTATCAGTATCAAGAGATGATACTGGAGATCTGTGGAGGAATAATACGTCGATTGATTGATTGATGAAGATTAAGCCACCCAAGAGGTGGCACGGGCATGAATAGCCCGTAAAATATAATAATACGTCTTCAGAAGGATGAATATATAGGCAGGAAGGAGGTGAGGTGAGGTACAGTGTCTTTAATGAGATAATGGGAGATTAATAATTTATTAATGAGATAAATTTATATCAATGATCCTACTCAAATCGCCCTTTAACTGATCAATCAAAAATGGATCTAAAATATACAAACTACTGCTAATGTTCAAATGACATGATTTTGTAATGTGTATTAAAGCAGACTCATATACACATGACAATAAATACATGTATATTAATGACAGTTCGTAATTAAACAATACATGTATATCAGAAAGTTTCAAGGCCTTGGCAATATTTTTCGAACCCAGAAAAATATGGTAAAAAACATTTTTGGGGCTAATTTTCTCACTGCATATATTATTATAATATGTACGACGTGCTTTGCTACGGCAAACTTCCAAAAACCTCACTGGATAACAAAGCCTGAGACCAATAGAATTAATATTCTTAAACTCTTCATCCAAGAATTCTGAACTAACAACCCGAAGAGCTCTTAGATATATAGAGGAGGAAAAAATTCATATTTTGTGACAGTGACGTATTTTGTAAATGAGACAAATAATTGTGTCACTTACAAAATACCTTGTACCCACTGAACTGTAAATCCATCCTTCTGAAGATGTATTATTAAATACGAAAGAACTTCAGGAAATTCCTGTCGTAATCTTTCCTTCGTGGTCTGGCACTGTCACATTATTCATCACGTGTAAATTTCTTCGTGATTTACACACACACACACACACACACATATGCGACACATGAACTGCGTCACATAGGCCAATGGACTTTCTTCAAATTCCAAATTTCTTATATTCGTCTGATTGTAACATCCTTAAGTCTTCTACACCATCATTCTAACATGTATGTGTATGTATGTGTGTGTGTGTGTGTGTGCGTGCGTGCGTGCGTGTGTGTGTGTGTGTGTGTGTGTGTGTGTGTGTGTGTGTGTGTGTGTGTGTGTGTAAATCTAAAGATTTACTATGTAAATCTCCTGGAATTTACCGCTTGGCCCTCAACTTTATTGAACTTGCTCGTGGTGCCGGAATGGGCTGTATAATCCTGCATCACAGGCCATTTCCTGCACGACGTTTTCACGGTCTTAATCTAAATATCAATAGCCGGTTTGTGAGACATTGGTAGATTAAAGCGTTCTCGTATCTTAGTGCTGTGGGAACGCACTGACGTACCAGCATGTATGGCAATAGTCTGGCTGCATAATCGAAGTTCTCTTTATCCTGTACTCAGCAAATGGAGTCAGTGAGTGTGAGTGTAGTGGTGTGTGTGTGTGTGTGTGTGTGTGTGTGTGTGTGTGTGTGTGTGTGTGTGTGTGTGATGTATGTAATAATAATTATGACGTAATATCAAAGTATCAGGTTCTAGCTTCATGGTGTTGAGTCTAAGAGTGGGTGTTGATCAGTGTTTAAGGACTCCTTGTTACCTCGAGCTGGCTCAGACTCTTGTGTTGGTAAGCTGTTCTAGGCTGGGCAGGCAGGGAAAGGAGGTGGGGGAGGGGGGGGTAATAAACAAGTGACTAACGAAAGATTGTTTGAAGCAGAGCTCTGTTTCTCCTGTTTCCAGACCCTCCCACTCACTGAATAGAATCATTCAGCCTTATGTATTCAGAGTCTGGCTGTTGATGTCACGCGCACATGAACTAGTTCCTGTCACAAGTGGATATGCGTCACGCGAACACACCATCGCGTCATTTCCCGTGTTTGCTGAAAAGGCGTTGGTTAGCTGGTGAGGAAAGGCGATTGTACGCGTACGCTCTCACCAAGTACAAGCCTTTAAAGGCGTGATCCAGTCTCTTGGAATCTATACGGTTTGTTTATCACCGACTCCTGTATTGAGAGTTCGAGTAGCGCCAGCCGGCTCCTGTATTGCGAGTTCGAGTAGCGCCAGCCGGCTCCTGTATTGCGAGTTCGAGTAGCGCCAGCCGGCTCCTATACTGAGAGTTCGAGTAGCGCCAGCCGGCTCCTGTATTGCGAGTTCGAATAGCGCCAGCCGGCTCCTGTATTGCGAGTTCGAGTAGCGCCAGCCGGCTCCTGTATTGCGAGTTCGAGTAGCGCCAGCCGGCTCCTGTATTGCGAGTTCGAGTAGCGCCAGCCGGCTCCTGTATTGCGAGTTCGAGTAGCGCCAGCCGGCTCCTGTATTGAGAGTTTGAGTAGCGCCAGCCGGCTCCTGTATTGAGAGTTCGAGTAGCGCCAGCCGGCTCCTGTATTGAGAGTTCGAGTAGCGCCAGCCGGCTCCTGTATTGAGAGTTCGAGTAGCGCCAGCCGGCTCCTGTATTGAGAGTTCGAGTAGCGCCAGCCGGCTTCTCTATTGAGAGTTCGAGTAACGCCAGCCGGCTCCTCTATTGAGAGTTCGAGTAACGCCAGCCGGCTCCTCTATTGAGAGTTCGAGTAGCGCCAGCCGGCTCCTGTATTGAGAGTTCGAGTAGCGCCAGCCGGCTCCTCTATTGAGAGTTCGAGTAGCGCCAGCCGGCTCCTGTATTGAGAGTTCGAGTAACGCCAGCCGGCTCCTCTATTGAGAGTTCGAGTAGCGCCAGCCGGCTTCTCTATTGAGAGTTCGAGTAACGCCAGCCGGCTCCTCTATTGAGAGTTCGAGTAGCGCCAGCCGGCTCCTCTATTGAGAGTTCGAGTAGCGCCAGCCGGCTCCTGTATTGAGAGTTCGAGTAGCGCCAGCCGGCTCCTCTATTGAGAGTTCGAGTAGCGCCAGCCGGCTCCTGTATTGAGAGTTCGAGTAGCGCCAGCCGGCTCCTGTATTGAGAGTTCGAGTAGCGCCAGCCGGCTCCTGTATTGAGAGTTCGAGTAGCGCCAGCCGGCTCCTGTATTGAGAGTTCGATTAGCGCCAGCCGGCTCCTGTATTGAGAGTTCGAGTAGCGCCAGCCGGCTCCTGTATTGAGAGTTCGAGTAGCGCCAGCCGGCTCCTGTATTGAGAGTTCGAGTAGCGCCAGCCGGCTCCTGTATTGAGAGTTCGAGTAGCGCCAGCCGGCTCCTCTATTGAGAGTTCGAGTAACGCCAGCCGGCTCCTGTATTGAGAGTTCGAGTAGCGCCAGCCGGCTCCTGTATTGAGAGTTCGAGTATCGCCAACCGGCGACTCGGCACTGATTAATCATGCGAAATTTATCATTTCATATACTTTATTAAAAAAGGGTTTGACGCATTTATTGTGGTAAAGAAGGGGACCGATAAGCAAGTTACTTAAATAATGTAGCAATATTAAAATAGCGAGATTTTAACATTTGATAACGTTAACGAACTCATCTGCTCAAGGATATTGAAGACACATTCTGTATTACATCTTTATCTGTAAACAGACCGAAGGGTCATGTACATCTTGATGAACATGAACAGCAATAGGAAAACAACAGTGAGAAAACAGTAGTAGACGAGAGTAACACAACAGTAAATAAACATGAGCACAGGAGACCAGAGAAGAATAACAGGGAAGAGAGGAGTGAAGAGCCCCCACCAGGACATGGGACAAGTGAGGGTATTCATACATTCATGCTCACGGCTCTTGGTACACTGTCGAGCTACCACCACCACCACCACCACCACCACCACCACCACTACCACTACCAGCACCACTACCACCAGTAACATCCACAACACCAGTCCACCAGTAATGCCGTCGTCCGCCAACAACACTACCTCATCCACCATAAATGGAGAGAGAAAGCAGGACAAGAAGAGGACACAGACGGAAGCTGGAAACGCAAATAAACAGAGAGGAATGTAAGGAAATACTCGTACTATACGGGTGGTCAATCACGGGAGACATCTCCCGTCACGTAGGGTACAGTCGCACCTCCTCAGATCTCCAGTATCATCTATTGATATGGTAATGGCTCAAAAGGGCCACCACTTACGGGCTATTCATGCCCGTGCCACCTTTTGGGTGGCTTAATCTTCATCAATCAATCAATCGGGTGGTCAACAAGAAGTTGTGGAAGCCACCTCCGTCCACAACTATATGGCCAAATTCGAGGAAGAACGCACCAGCTATAACAAGATTACCAGACGGGGCATGTATGGCTAACCCACATTACCCCGTCGACACTGTTAGGTAAGCACTACCACCACCTTCACCACCACCACTACTACCACCACAATCACCAGCAACAACACTTCAGTACTATTTACTACAACAACAACAACACGACCACCAATAAATCACCCATAACAAAGCCATCTTCTCTCTCTCTCTCTCATACTCTACCTAATTTATCGCTCGGTCTCCCTCTTGCCACCGTTCTCTCCCTTGTTACAGTTTCTCTGCACATGTTGTAGAGATCTTCTCTCCCCATTTCTCTATGGGGGGATGGGGAGAGAATGAGAGATAGAGGAGAAAGGGTAACAGATCTGTCATCCCTCTCTCTCACCCCCTATCTCGCATTCTCTCTCTCTCTTCATCTATCTCTTGCTTCTATGCTGCACCCTTTTCAGAACCCTTCGTTGTCCTTTCTGTAAGCTGGGCCCCGACAAGCCTTCAACTTTATCCCACGGGGCGTTCGCCGACAGCCTGTGAGCGGGCTTTGTCCTTATTCAGCCCAATGCAGCTTCGAGGCTGATAGTGTGTGTGTGTGTGTGTGTGTGTGTGTGTGTGTGTGTGTGTGTGTGTGTGTGTGTGTGTGTGTGTGTGTGTGTGTGTGTACTCAGCTATTTGTGCTTGCGGGAATTGAGCTTTGTCTCTTTGGTCCCGCCTCTCAACTGTCAATCAACTGGTGTACAGATTCCCGAGCCTACTGGGCTCTATCATATCTATATTTGAAACTGTGTATGGAGTCAGCCTCCACCACATCACTTCCTAGTGCATTCCATTTACTAACGACTCTGTGTGTGTGTGTGTGGGGGGGGGGGCATCGGTTGTAATGATTAACAACACAATGGAAATCCCGTCACTGACATCACTTATATGTGGGCGTGTGTGTAATCACCTACTAGAACTGGCTGTAGTTGTGCATGCGTGAGCTGAGCTTCAGTCCTTGGATCCCGCCTCTTCATCAATTCACGTCCAGAATTATGCCACCAGACTTGTCCCATAGGTGAGAGATGTAAGTTACAAAGAAAACACAAAAATAATTAAACTCCTATGTTACTGGAAGAGAAGAAAAAACCGTGAGTAACATGATCACCACATATAAAATACTCAAATGAATTGGCAGGAATAGATAAAAAGACTGTCATCGGTGGTATACGAACAAGAGGAAACAAGTGGAAACTAAGTTCCTAAATTAGTCAAAGGAATGTTTTAAATTCTTGTCCAGTACACTAAGAATAGAAGTGGTGAAAGTAAGACTCGTATACAACTTGAAATGTTGGTATAATAAGAGACTAATAAGCTCAGAAACCTGATTGAAAGGTGGGACCCAAAAGCCGTAGCTCAATCCTATCAAACACAGCTAGGTAACACAGCTAGGTAAGTACTTGTCCACGTAAACCTAAACACGAGCTCGTTTTCCTCCTGCGGCAGTTGTGGGCGAGGTCGTGTCGGGGTGGACGAGGTCGTGTTGGGGTGGGCGAGGTCGTGTTGGGGTGGGCGAGGTCGTGTTGGGGTGGGCGAGGTCGTGTTGGGGTGGACGAGGTCGTGTTGGGGTGGGCGAGGTCGTGTTGGGGTGGACGAGGTCGTGTTGGGGTGGGCGAGGTCGTGTTGGGGTGGGCGAGGTTATGCTGGGGTTCGGTTTCATCTGCCGTGTCATTGTTATTGTGCCTCAATGCTTCTCTTTTCAGTCCAAGGTACTCCAGGCCCTCTTGTTCATCGCTGTTTTATGTCGTCCTTTGTCAATTGTTCTTAGTCCCTCGAGCTTCACAGCCTTCAACTTTGCTTCTTTATACTGATGGTTAAACCAGCGTTTAACAATGATGAATTCCAGATACTAGCGTATAATAAAATTGAAGAACTTAAGCAAAATATAGGGTGCAAGATACAATCGGGTCTACTCATAGAAGGCATACAATATGTAAAGGCTTCCAGCAGTTTAGATTCCCGTGTATCTATGCTCCCCAAAAAAGGTTTCCTGTGCAGACGACGAGTCACAATAACGTGGCTGAAGATATGATAACCAAATCACACATCAGAGGATGAGGAGACGACAACGTTTCGGTCCGTCCTGGACCATTATCAAGTCGTATGTGTGTTGATAAAGGTCGAGGACTGACTGAAACGTCGTCGTTTCCTCATATTCTGGCGCGTGGTTTGGTCATCAAAGGTTTCCTGCTTTCTCGTTCAATTTTGTGATGGTTGAAGTTACTTCTTGATCAATAAGAGATAAACTCCTATTTCCAGCTTGTGTCTTTCTTATGATGGTTGTATTTTCAACGCTGTTTGTGTAGTAATGCAGTTTGGGGTTTCATCAGTTTGCAGTTTGTTGAATGTGTTACCAGCTAGGATTATTGAGACGGTTCAACAGGCTTCACGACTAGACTGGATAGATGAGAAGGGATGACTTTTAATATATGGGGGAGACATGTTGATCATGTTGGGCCGAGGTGCGGATTGGAAGGTGCGTGAGTGTGAAACACGGGGAGATGGCTGAAACATTTGGGTGTTGGGTATGGATAATATCGTGGAGGACACTCAAGGTGTTTGGGGTGTAGGGTTCTACTATTTCCCACTTCCTCTGCTTGTGACTATTGCCTTATTTGCATATGGCAAACTGTTTACAGAGGTCTTCCAGGAAGCACACAGATGCCAGAACCGCGCCACGCGTTCCTACCTCCAAACCAGGTTGTCCACTTAGGACTTCTCTCTGGGTGACCTCAGACAGGTGTTCCGGGGATCGTGTCCTACTTGGGTCGCTCGAATCTCTTGCAATACTTAGGCAAGGAGCTTCATAGAGGTCCTTATAATTAATATTTAGTGTCTCGTAGTGTCTCTATGGGAGTAGGCTTCATTGAAACGTTGTGTTTGGTAACAACTTTATTCAACAAAACTTATTTCTAAAATACCTGGGATTTCTTCACTCTAATTGAGGTCACACGAAAACAAATCCGGACAGAGGGACATGTGATAGTGCACTGAATGATACTGGCTCCCTAAGGCAGAGCCTCGTGTAACACTGAATGACCACACTTAATTAATCAACACTGATAACACTGTGCTTATCAAAGGGGGCCACGAGGAGCTCTGATCAGATGCTCGGGTTTAGATATGCATGCATAATCAACAACTCACCACAATGTCAATGGGATATTACATACACACTAATGTTAATCAGCTATATGTCTCATGTTTGTGATCTGCCACACCCGTTGTTATACCGAGCTACACAGCGGAGGTGTAACTCCCGGCTTCTCTACGGCAAGACAGTGTCCACCGAAACCTGGTGCCTCAGTCCCTCCCCGTCCCTTCCTGTTGCAAGTAATCACTGGAAGAGTTCGACTTGATAATCTTAATGTGATTACCTTGAGAGACAAATAAAGCATAACCACTAAGGATCAAATGAGAGTATTGTACTTACAGAATGTTGGGACAGTTTCACTCACCCTCATAAACTCACTACCTCCTGCAGTCACTCATGGTGGTACGAACCTGCTGGTTCCCTTCACACTGCACATGGTACGTGCGGGGGATTAACTGGCAAAATGCTGTCGCTGGAGCTGGTGTCGCAGGCAAGATGGTGGCTGGTCGGTGATCAGGTAGTAGCGGTCCGGGTCTCAGCTATAAGGAATGATCAACACGTGATGGCTGCTAATCCAAAGGCTACAGAGACTTGCCCACGTGATGAATAATGGTCCACATCCTTCCCCCAAAGTCTTTATCCAATATCCACAATGTAATCATTCTTGTTCCTAGGTAGCGTTATTAACTAATTGCATATGCTGAAAATGTAGAGAAAATGGCTGTTATTTCTCTCAAATTTTGCTTTTGTAACCAAAGCAGCGATATTTTGAAATTGACATATTTCCAACAAGAAAATGGACAAATTTGCACCTTTTCGTTCACACAGCCAGAAAAACCAACATGAATCAAAATTAAAATTTATTTATACAAAAATTATACAAAATCGACAGATTTAGAAATTATTATTTTTTTCGAGATTTACAATTATACTGTGGATCACTTTCACGAATCAGCCCTCAAATGTAGCCTCCCGTTACAGTGTCATTATACTGTCCTTGGCAGTGGCGTTCACAGTCCAGTGTATGCTGGTGGAAGCGCTCCCCCCTGCTCCTCCCAGTATACTCCTATGTTCTGCAATTTATCAAGATGAGCTTCACGGATATGGACTTTGAGGGACATCCTGCTGCCCATTGTGCTGTAGGTCTTCACCAGAGTCCCGACAGGCTACACAGTGTTCAGTGCTGTGATTGCCCAGGAAGCCCCAACTCGCTTTGACATATTCCAAGCCGCCTTCACCTTCCTAGTGCTTTTCTTGGGGAATTCCTTGCACTCCAGGATCTTCTTTTACCAGTGATCACACAAAAACATTGGCTTTGACCTTTACACTCAGGGAAGAAATCTTGAAGGTACTTCACGGCTATCTTGAAGGCTGACGGCTCCTTATCTAATGCTGTGTCAAATTGTTCATAAGGCCAAATGTGATGTTCAGCAGTAGATTGAGGCATAAACAGCTTCCGCAGGTACACCAGTGGTTTCCACTTGACGTTGTTCCTTCCCACAGACAACTCAGTCGGCCGTGACCAAGTCTACCTGTGGGAATGCACCTCAGGGTCCCAAGAGCAGAGACAGCAGGGAACCTTGGTAAACCTGTCTTGGAGACCCGGCAATATTACATTATTTTGATGTCTTTAAAAAAAAAATGTAGATATAAGCAAGTAGAACTAAACTGAACTGGTGAGCTTAAGGCTCCTGTATTTATATTACTGGAACGTTCTAGACGTTACTCCAAGGTTCACGCATGATTGAATCTATGTGGAATGTTCTGGAAAGAGGTAAATTTCAAAATATCACTCCTGGTCACAAAACAAAAGTTCGTGGAAAATAATTGCTATTTTCTGTACTTTGCAGGCATAAGCAACTAGCAAATAACACTACCTAAAGATCTAATTCAATCATTATAATGATGGAATTTGATTCAATCGATTAAATTTGGCGAGCGAATGATAGTTAACTTTACGTTGGTGCATGCTTTATGCAGCATATTCTGGCCTTCCCACTTCAGATGAGCGGCCTAGGCTACGAATCAGCCAATAAAAGACAAACATCTTTGCAAGCCTTTTCCCCAGGAGGCCTGGTCGAAGACCGGGCCGCGGGGACGCTGAGCCCCGAAATCATCGTAAGGTAGACTGTTCAGAGGGAGGTGTAAGGAGTGACATCACCCCTATGTCGCTGCATGTGGTCAAGACAGTTGGAGCCAGGATGTATTAAGAGGTATATTAGGTCGAGGGGTGTATTGGCTCAAGGGGTGTACTGGGTTGAGTGGTGTACTGGACGGTACAAAGGCGAGGAACATAAGGGATTTAGTCTGGAGGCAGGGATTAGGTTGTGTTGGGAAAGTAAGGATGGGGGTTAGAGGGGTTGGTAGGGGATTACTAGGGAAGTGGAGGTGATTAAGGGTCATGAGGGCAGAGAGGGGTGTCAAGTGAGGGTGTGAGGGCGCGTGGGAACTAGCGTAAGGGTTTGAGGTCAGCGTCAAACTGCACACGAGGGAGCGGGTAATATACAGTCCAGGACGGCATTGTGAAACTCGGCTTCTTACAAACTGTGATTCTTAGTAAAATTAGCTCATGGTAAAATAATACAAAGTGCTCCATACCGTTGTCTTGAAGCTTGAGCAATCTTGTTAGGTGTGTAATACTCCACAGGATGTCTTGAGATAAGAGCACGCTGGGGATATATATATATATATATATATATATATATATATATATATATATATATATATATATATATATATATATATATATATATATATATATATATATATATATATATATATATATACATATATATATATGTCGTACCTAGTAGCCAGAACGCACTTCTGAGCCTACTATGCAAGGCCCGATTTGCCTAATAAGCCAAGTTTTCATGAATTAATTGTTTTTCGACAACCTAACCTAACCTAACCTAACTTTTTCGGCTACCTAACCTAATCTAACCTATAAAGATAGGTTAGGTTAGGTTAGGTAGGGTTGGTTAGGTTCGGTCATATATCTTTGTTAATTTTAACTCCAATAAACAAAAATTGACCTCATACATAATGAAATGGGTAGCTTTATCATTTCATAAGAAAAAAATTATAGAAAATATATTAATTCAGGAAAACTTGGCTTATTAGGCAAATCGGGCCTTGCATAGTAGGCCGAGAAGTGCTTTCTGGCTACTAGGTACGACATATATTATATATATATATATATATATATATATATATATATATATATATATATATATATATATATATATATATATATATATATATATATATATATATATATATGTCTTAGCATAGACCTCAGATACCACCTCTGTCAGGTATAACATTTGAGAAATACTGAAGCGTTGAAATATGATATTTAAGTAAGCTTTGTATGCAGCTATCACGCGTCTAAAAGTAATCATGTTGGCGCCTGCAGTCATTTTGTACATCACCGTAGTTGTGTATTTGGGGCGTGGGACTAGTGAGTTGTGTTTTGGTGCCCTACCTCAATGTAACCCCCAAGTGAGGCAGGTACCTCAATGTAACCTCCAAGTGAGGCAGCTACCTCAGTGTAACCCCCAAGCGAGGCAGCTACCTCAGTATAACCCCCAAGCGAGGCAGCTACCTCAGTATAACCTTCTAAGTGAGGCAGCTACCTCAATGTAACCCCCAAGCGAGGCAGCTACCTCAGTATAATCTTCTAAGTGAGGCAGGTACCTCAGTGTAACCCCCAAGTGAGCTATCTACCTCAAATAACCCCAGACGAGGTAGCGTGTCTCAGGTAGATTGAGAAGAGAGACAGCTTAGGAGTCAGTGTAAACAGTTTACCTGAGGGGACGTAGTATACGCCGCCGGAAACGCGTTGTCGCTCCCCCCCCCCATAGGCGCGTGTATAAGGGGAGGCGGGGGAGGCACCGACGCGTCCAAACTCACCTGATGAAGCCATGAGCCGCTCGTGAACCCTGGTGACCGCACGGTAAATTACTATGCCCGTGGTGGGAGGCGGCACTGGTGTCCTGGCCCGCAGGAACCTCTTAGTCACAAAGTTATACAGTCCTCTGAGATGACGTGAGGACTGACAGCAGAAAACTCTACTCTTCTCCCAGACAGTAATTAAGCTGTGGAACAGTCTGCCTGCTGATGATGGTGATGTTACAAGTCTTAATTAAGCAAGTAATCTTAAGAAATCTGGATAAATTCCTCAGACCAAATGGGCCGAATCCCAACCTACGAAATGGGGAAAACCCAACCGACAAAATAGGGAGACCCATTACAATCATTGGTTTCCTGTCTTGTAACGTGAAACACATGGCTGTCGCCAGGTGAAATATAAGACTTTTGAGTGTAACTTGTCTATCTTCAGACTCTTCTTGTCGTGTTCTTCTGATAACTACTTTCCGCCTCAGCCGGGCTCAAAATACTCACTTGTTCTGCTATCTAGATGTTTGTTATTGACTACACTGGCGGATCAGTTAGATTGGATATCTGTAAACTAGATTGATTTTGACTAGGAAGCCGGTGGCCATGTGGATATAATCCGGAAACTGGATTAAGCTGACTTAGAAAGCAACATTGCTTGCTTTGCATTAGAAAATTCGATCTCTGAACTCGTGGAATTTAATTTCGGAATGGAAACCTGTCTTATTTCGACCGTATATGTGTGTCATAGGCAGTAGTCAGTGCATTGGTCCCGTGTTTGATTCCCGGGTAGGGGGCGAGATGTTTGGGTACGTTTCCTTACACCTGATGTTTCTGTTCACCAAGCTGTACAGAGGAACCTGTTAGTCGTCTGTAGGGAAGGGGGGGGGGGGGGTTGCATCCTTTGATTGGTCAGTCGTTGTATAGGGACCTCGATACTGCTAAGAGGGTTCCTGTACCCGACCACGGGACCCCAACCCCAGACGTGTGAGCCAGAGGTAGTAGAGGTGCATCTTGGCCGCGGTAGACGTGTGACGGGTGGGTGGTGGCGGCGGCGGCTGTGTTTACCAGGTGAGGCCATGACGGAGGTGCTGGCATAAGCAGACGATACCCGGCTGCCCTCTCTCCTCCCCGGGTCCTCCTACACCTGCGGACAGTACTTCCAAATGCCACTACAGTACGGCAGTACATACTCTGCCCTTGGCGGTGTGTACGCTAGACCACATGGCATATCCTCACTGCTCTCGTAAATGAAATCATCAAATGTCATTATAATAATTATCATGATGCAACTCGTCACTCTTAAGAAACTGCACGAAGAATTTATTTTTTTAATAAAATAATCCCCAGCAGAGGTCAAGATAATAATGCAATGTTTGTTGAGTAAAGACGATATCCTTAGGGTGCAGAAGTGTGTGCACACGCTTCCAGCAGGAGTGGACATGGAGGTGTCGGGGAGGTCATACTACATGACCACAGTATAACTAACCTGGTAAAGGTGAGACAGCGTGACCCTCCATTTTACGGTATGTAAGACGACAGTGTGCTGAGAATGTGACGGAATGGAGACAGGGAAGACAGCAAGACACTGCACCGATGTGTTTGCTTTTATTTTGCCACGAACGGTGAATTTCCTGGGCAGCGTCACTGATCCTTTCAGTATACATGCCTCCGTAACAGCATGTACAACACTTCTAATAGAAAGGAAAACCCGTTAGGATGTTCATCCTCTCACTTAAACTGACTCAGTTGTACAAAGTGAACAAATCTTCAAACAAGATTAACATTTATTCTCAAACCTACTTTATCTTGCCGTTGCAAAGTCTGCAAATCTTATAAGAACAATATCTGAATTTCACAACTAGTGTTTTTCCTACCTCAGTGCGCTAAATTATTTAGCACACTATACATATTTATAATATATTTTAGATGGACACAGTCTCTCAGACAGAGGTCCAAGCAGCGTCCCCTTCCCTTGCTACCCTATCGGTCGGTGACCTTGATGCCAAAGGCGTGACGTGAACATATCAGAGTACAGGCTGATGGACAACCAAGTCATCTCCAAGGAAGATTTGACTCAACACTCCACCTGAATGAGCATGAGAGAGATGCCAGCACACACACACACTGTACAGTCTGTGGAGTGGTAACTGCCCGCTGCTTACTACCATCGACACGAGTAAGAAACAGAGCCTGTCCCTCATAGCTAATATGAGGCCCTACTTTATATACAAGATGAGTGACTGGTTCATCGAATACCAAATCCCCGAAGACATCGACAAATCTTCTTTATGATCTCAATAACACAACTGAGAGGTGTCTCAGTCCTGCGTCGCACGACTGAAGAGACAAATATCAAAAGAAATCAAAATGGCAGGAAACTGACTACATAAAGATACTCAATAAAGTTGTACGAAAATATGAGTAAAGAGTATCAGAAATATACCATATGAAGAAACCAAAAGTTTTTAAGTATGTATCAAGTACCCAGGGAAGAAAAGATTAAGGAACGAGGAAGACTGGCTTGATTTTACTTTTTTTGTAGGAATCATCTGCCAAATAATGGGAATAAATAAAGGTAGCTAACAGGAGCAGAACCCGACCTTTATTATAGTTAAGACCGAGAATGTGTGTCATGTAAGAATACCAGGAAATGCTTAGTTATGTAGAGAAACGTCTGGCGAACGTGACGAGACAGGGAATGACAGTTAAACAGACTGAGGAGAGAGACTGCGGCAAGAGCCCCGTAAAGTAAGAGAGAGACTTTGAATACATTCAATGAGGAGCATCATTGCTATTCCACAAACATGAATACGGAGAATACATCCGGTGATGAGCAACACGTACAAGATACATCCAATAGGAAGCAATCATATGATCTGATAGTAGCCACACTATTTCAACAACCAAGACAAAAACATTATCTCATCATAAGGGGAGAGAAAACTGATCAGCAAATTAATGGCGAAAATCTCGAATGGTTTCCTGGATTGTACCTAGAAGGGAATTGTCAGGGGAAAGTGCCAAGCCATTACGACTATTAGATCACTTGGAAGGGGTCAGGATAAGGATTTGGGATGGGACGGGGGAAAGGAATGGTGTCCAAGTCCAAGATGGACGGAGGAAGGCCATGGGGACACGCTACTCTTAAGAGCACGACTTTTGTTACCAGTAACAGAAGACCAACAACCCTGCTAACGGGCAAGGATGGGGAAATGAATAACTGGGTAAAAGTCAGAATAAGGAATACCTTTACGGGAGATGGGACAAGTGCGGATAGCTTCCTGAGCGGCAGCGTCCTCATGCTCATTTAAGGACACCAGTATGGCTGGGAATCCAGCAAAACCTCCATTGTCTTAAGTCTACTGGAGATAAGAAACAACCAATGGCTGAATCTCGACTATCACCGAATAGACTGGATTAAAGGACTCGAGAGCCATGAGGGCACTGAGAGAGTCAACTACAACAACAAAGACAGCGAGAAAGCCTAAAGTTCTGCCGTGAAGATGCTAGTCTCAGGAGACAGACGACGCAAAGGTGTGGTCAGGAAAAACAACAGAGTAGACTACATTGTCTGCAGACTTAGACCCATTGGTGAAGATAAAAAAAAAAAAAAAAAGCAAATAAGCACGAATTATTCGTACCTTGCACAGGTGGAAACCGGCTCCAGCCAAAAATTAAAAACTAAACAAGATAAAGAACTGGAAATAAAGTTAAGCAAAGAAAGTTACTCACTGTTAGGTAAGCACTCTTTTGGAGGTGATAGTGCTGTCGATGACGTCAGTGGTGCACATCCTCTGGTGTTGACGTTAGTGTTGTTAATTACTCTTATCAGGGTTATGCAGCTGATGTCACAGCGTGTGCATTTGACGTTATTTAGCGAGGTCAGGGTGGAGGGGATGTGAGGATACATCAGTAATTGGCTCGCCTCGGAACTTGAGGTTCACAAACCAAGATGATCAATCCCCGTTGTGCAAGTGTCCGCTAAATTATTAATAGAATTCTTGTTTTAGCTCTGGCACCTCGTGCCCCCCTCGCACACAGGTAGTCTGTGTTGATGTGTTATCGATGTTTGTGTGTATTTACCTGGCCGATTTTGCGATGGTTTAGCTCTAGCTCCTGGTTCCGACGTTTAACTTTGAATCGACTGTTGTATCACACACACACACATATATATATATGTTGTAAATCTGGAACAGTCCATTCAACGCCTTGGAATGATATGTACTGAACTTTCCTTCCATCTCCACACACACACACACTCAAAAAGTGAGAAAAGCGTACTCCCATCACACGAGTACTGCATGTAGTAAAATCAGTGACCTGCAAATTAATGGTGTGGCACCGTATGTGACACATAAGCACACTCTTTAATATGTGTATTCTGCATTTCTTACCATATCGTTCACGCCAGTATGTTACTTTACGAGTGCAAGTCTGGAACCTAGCATTCCAGTATCTTCCATGTACATAGTGTGATACCTATTTCGTTTCCTTTCTAGAGTGCATTTTGAGAGCCGAGATGGTCTGATTTAAGTGCATTCATCTTGTCTATGCGTGTCGTCATGTTCTCAGTACTCACTATTTCAGAACTCTACTGCTTTGAAAGGGGGAGAGAATAGAGCCATGCTCAAGGTGGGAAAAGCACAAGTGATTTTAGAAGAAAGAGCATTGTGATGGGATCCTTATGTGAATGTCCTCGTAATTCATCCTATCATTTTTCTAGCAGACACTAATTTGCTTGGTTATGCTTCCTAAGGGTTAGGTTGTCAGACGTCATTATTCCTAGATCCTTTGCATGTTTTCCTACATGGGTAGATCTGATAATTTTTGTCATACCAAAGTACCTGGAATTTATCAGTGTTAAACATCATGTTACTTTCCGCTGCCCAATCGAAACTTTTTATTAGTAAAAACCTGCATGTTTCCAAAGTCTTCGAAACAAGTAATTTCAGTTATTTTTCCTTCTGTAGCGTCATCTGCGTTCTCTTTTCAATCTGGTCCTCTTTCTGACTTTCCGCAGACATGTTTTAGACTTTTGCATTCTTCGGTTTTTAATTTTTTTTCCATGTGGGGGGTTTCTGTTATTTAAGATTTCCTATTGAATGTTTGAAAGTTCTGTTCATTTTTTCAAAATTAATCATAGTACAGTATTGTTAAAATTGAATTTATTGAGTGGCCCCTCTCGCTTGACACTTTTTGGGCATACTAGGCAACCAGTCCTCTTCCAAATTATGTTTTTTTTTTTTTTTTTTTTTGTAAGAGGACAGATTAATGCAAATTAATTTAATGGTGAAAGTTCTCGAATGGGTACGCATCTAATAAAGGAAATAATTAACAAATGAATACCCTTTTGTCTGGGTATAGACCAACAATGTGGCACATATGAGCACATTGAAGAGTGTGCTTAAGTGCTCTCTTTACTATTTCAAGTTAAAATTACGTCGCTTTTTGCTTTTTTGAAAGAGGACGGGTTGAGTATTGATTTTATGTTTGCACTTCAATCTGCTTGTGAACCGAGTACGTGGTATTTGATATAATAATGTCCCCAATTATTTCTTCATTGTGAAGATTAGATGGTGTTGAGCGAAAATTTGTCACTGAATGCAAGTAGTTCCCCGACCTGTCGGTGATACTTTCCTGGTATAACATTGCTATTTGCCCTCTTACCATCATAGACTGGGTAGCTTAAGTCCCAAGGACTTCAGTATTATCTGGTATTGGGTTTGCCAGATTATCTAGGGCCTTCTAGGTTAATCTCTACTATTGCTTATCTGTTGTGAATTCTTGAACCGTTGCATCTGGTGATTTGTCTGAGAATCTTAAAAAAAAAAATATCAATCAATCATTTCTACCACTTAATTCGTAGAATTTAGGGGCTCTGAGCATACAAGGTCCTCTAATATGTACATCAACTGTGTACAACATATGTACATAATACATGCATCAATATGTACAAGAACTGGTTGACAGCCCGGGTGCATGGGGGGGGGGGGGGGGAATTGTGTAAAACCCCGGTTTGAGTCTTGGAGAGGCTGCGGGATCCGTATGAGGGCAGTAGCACTTACGGTTGCAATTCTTTTTAACCATGTCGTGGCGCAGTCGACTAAGGCGCGGTTGTTCCGGCAATATTTCTTATACTTGCTGGGAGGATGTTGAACAACCGTGTACCTCCGATGTTTATACAGTGTTCTCGAATGTGCTTATGGCACCCCTGCTCTTCATTGGTTCTATGCTGCATTTTTTTCCATATCGTTCACTCCAGTATGTTGTTATTTTATAGAGTAGATTTGGGACCCAACACCGCAACCAGAATCAACAATGCCGCCATAGCAATGAAATTCTTAATTATCAACTTGATTTAAGGAAACGCTAATTAAAATTACAAAACAAAAGACGATATAGCATACAGAACAAATTATTGGATTTGGATAAGCAGCAGTGCACAACAGATAATGCGAGTGAAAAGTCCAATTCACAAAACCAGGTAATATCTCAAGGACACGTTTAATTTAATTAAAGTTCTGTTTATTCTGCTCAAATAATTACTTTTCAAAAGAAGGCACCAAGCCGGGAAGGTTATGTAGCACCATCAAATGTGCGGAATAATCAGAGCGCTAAATATCACGAAGGATGCCAATATCCTGCCACTGCCGGTTACGGTGGTAGGAGGAAGGCCATGGGGACACGCTACTCTTAAGAGTACGCAGTTTGTTACCAGTAACAGAAGACCAACAATCCTGCCAACGGGCAAGGATGGAGGAATGAATAACTGGGTAAAAGTCAGAATACGGAATACCTTTACGGGAGATGGAACAAGTGCGGATAGCTTCCTTAGCGGCAGCGTTCACACGCTTATTTAGACTAATATGGCTGGGTACCCAGCAAAACTGTCTTAAATCTACTGGAGAAGAAATCGCCAATGTTGAATCTCGACTTCCACCGGATTGCCTGGATTAACTCTCAGAGCCATGAGAGAACTGAGTCAACTGTGCTCAAGTGTGGGGTTAACCCTAGTGATTCATAATTATCCAAGCAGAGCGCGTCATCAAGTAATTATCAGAAGGCGCCAACCAGGAAAGACTGGAGATCGTCAGTGGACGGAGTAGGTATTGTTACATACGAAGCGAGACTGAAGTTGAGAAAGCGTCTAGTTCCGGAAACTTGCTACGGATCTTCCATACTTGACTTAATTAATCCCAGTTCTTTTTGGAGGATGCAATGAACAGATCCAATACATCACTTTCAGATCCTTGCAGTTTTTTCAGCTTAATGCGCGATTTTCATAGAAATATTAATATAAATATTGTCAGGGACATTCGCAAGGAGGTGCACGACACGGCAAGTGGGATAATGCAGTTTGGACAAAAAGCAGCAAGACAGCGTTCCATCCCGTTAATCATCACATGCTTAAATCCAGCAACCCGCGAGTTAAGCATGTGTGGCCTATATACAACTGAAACGCCTGCCGGTGAAATCAGAGGAACACCTACGGGTAGTGGGGTAGAGAAGAGGTGCTTGTGGAAGTCTCGGGGTTTACGAGTTGGAAACTGTTGTGGACCAGTTATTGACTAGGAGCAAGACCGTGACTGTGCCACCTCTTGGGGTGGCTTTAATCACTATTAATCAATCGTGGACCTGAGGAGAGTGGGTAATAGGAGCACTATGTAAACCCCGGGCATAGGTCAAGCCAGAAAAGAAGGAACTGCAGGTCTCTCGTCCTGAGGAAAGGTAAGAGGCTGGGGAAGTTCCGTCACCAAATGCCTGTGCACCTAACAGTAAATAGGAACGGAGTTTGCAAATTGTCTTTGCTTCATCCTGGGGAGGGTCAGCAGTTCAACCTTGGGGGACCTTGATATATGTCTAACACACACAGGCTGCCCGTCTCATAACAAAAACGATATGGTAGTCATTCCGTCCCTAGGCTTGGGGGAGGAGAGGATGGTTCATTACGGAAGATGTTTAAACATTCGGGTCATGTAGCAGGACCAAACAGGTACAGAATTCTTATAGTAATATGCACCATTATTCACTTTTTCGGGTAACAAACTCCCTGTTGTCAATAATTTGCCCGTACTCGTATAAGACATTCCTTCTCAACTTCAAAGGCTTCCTACTTTTTTTTTTTGTTACGTTCTTCACACCAAGTTCCTCTCACTGGCGATCACCCCCATTAGACAATTATATTTTTGTAAGACACACAGAGCTGGATAGATACATAGATAAATAGCTAGTTGGATACAGATGGGAGATGAAACACCGGTTGCGGGCACGGGGCAACACCTGCACGGCACCCCCCCCCACATATTCCCTTAAAAGTAAGCTCCTATAGTGACAAGAGCTGTTGTGGGAAAGACTTGGAAGCTATAGTGTACTTTTTATATCGAACTTTAAAGTCATGCCTGGTAACCATGACAACAAACTATCACAAGCTACAGCCGGTGTTGAATAATAGTGAAAAAAGCTGTGGAAGACCAGTACAGTGTGTCGCTGGATATTCAGAAGGTCCCATCACTCAAGATGCTAAAGTGAGAACGAAAAGGCACTATGAGTCAAAGCCATCAGATTCACCAAGGATTCTTCACATAGGAAAAACAACACATGATTATCCAGAAAATGTTAATTCTACAAAATGCAAAACTACCTAGCTTGAACAATAATAATCTGGACATTGTTCCATAAGTTTTTAAAGTTAAAGGAGTTAACACAAGGAGTTAAAACACTTGTGGCAAAGTTACAACCTAGTCGGAACTGTTTCCCACTGCCTATGATGGTGGTAGGATAACTACGCCACGTCTAAGAGTATGGAGTTAGAGGTAATGCCAATATGACTTGGCAACCCGAAAAAATACTCTTAAATCTACTAAAAATTAAAATCTAAGGATTCTACACATTGGAATTCCACAGCTTCAAAACCTTCTCACACCACTGACCCGATTTTTTTTTTTAGTACTTCACACCAAGTTTCTATCACTGGTGATCAACACTGGTCAATTATATTTTTTTAAGAGATGGATACATAGACGGATGTTTTAGTACATCCATCAAAACTCAAATCATATATCAATATTTTAAACATCACTGGTTAATGTCAAGCAAAATATCCTAAAAACCACTAAAATTATTTGGAAAGTCTAAGGACACCCATCTACAAAATGTTTGTTAGTTTTGTTAAGTATGCAGATTTAAAACATTAAAAAAAATATAGCCTAGTAAATCTTTTTCAAGATCGAGTGATCATATCGTAACAGGACACCACATGAAAATCAAAGTCTGTATTTTCTCTTTTTATACTAAAGTATTATTCATTTTATTCCTTAAAATTCTTACAAACAACATATGGATTAAGAGAAATTATAATGTTTGTTATGCTTTTAAAATAACTCCGCAATCCTGGAACAAGGGATGGTGTAGGGGGGATCTGGCGGGTCCGTGCCGCTGCCCTCACCACGAGTCGGCCATAACTGGACACGCCGCCTGTCTGGTATATAGTCCTGCATTTTGATGGACACCAAACTAGGGGGCCGGACAGACCCGAGCACAGCACTATTCCATAGGCCGAACCACCAACCAGTTCTCCTACACTACTGCTTCCTATGTAGTGTTCTCTAGACCACGTGTAATGGCCACAGAACTACAATACCTAGGGCGTTTAATGCAGGTAATATTACAGGTCTGGCTGTTGGCCTCCCCGAGATGGAATTTTATACGGCCCATGGATGCGCTGTGCCAGTTGGCAGTCAGCTCAGCACAGTCCCAGTGGTACTGGCTCAGTGGCACAGTAAACCTTAGTGCTATGATATGCATCAAGTGATTCACTCTATTGGGACGATTTCAAGAAGTAATAAACATTCTCTACTTAAGCACATTTTGCAACGACATTTCAACGACTTATCAGAGAAAACCATTTAAACAGCCTAGTAGTCCAGGTGGGCACACCAGGGAGGGCGCCCTCATAACCTGAGCGTCAGGTCAGTATTGCTTATGAGCGGAGTCTCGGGGCTCGGGAGCCGCCGGGTCGGGGGGTGGGTAGGTGAAGACATCCTCCCTGGCCGTTCACGCGGACACCTACACCAAGGTGGACGTGACCTATACAGCAGTTACGTCGCCACACTCACGCGGCCTCAGACACAACCACGCTTGGCACGGAGGAGAAAGGGGCACACCCCCGCTCCACAACTCTTAAATCACCAGCAGCAGCAGTAACCATAGCCATCACTGGAGGCATATATATATTAGGTAAGCAGTTAATGTCTTGCAACAACTACTTAAGTTAACACCCTCACTGTCTGGTTAACGGCTACTGCTGTACCTGAGGCCAACTTTGTACCACCACCACCAGCGGGCAGAAGTTCCCGAAAGCAACCCTTAAAAAGTCCAGCAATTAAATTTTTCTTTCTAATTATGGTAGGCAGTATCCCCATATAAAATCCAATCCCACTTGTCCTAGTGACCACCGGCAGTCTGAAGGATGCTGCCACACTGGCTGTGACGGGTGGTGGGTGGTGCGCCCCTCAGGAAAATCTACATATTTGGCAGGCTTGCTTTACCTTAGTACAATCGTGCTTTGTACCAAGTTGGCTTTGAACTTGAATACAATAATCTCAGGAGGCTAGTATATCAGCAAACAAAGGAACAAAAGTGAAATTAGGAAAAAAGCTTGTTAATTTCCATTCCTGTATGTGGAGTGAGTGTTCTTTAATGTCGCCCATGACACCTCTGTTTTCCAGAATTGCATGTACAGTAGTATGATTGTTCAAAAGTTTCGTTTCTTTTGTTTATCTGTCTAGTATTTTCATGTGGTGTAACTTGTACTGTTTGCTGTTCCTAGACCACATTAAGTATTTATTGGTGATCAAAGTTCAAGTCTAAAACTAAATCTGCATTATTAACCTCCTGCAGTGGAAATGTCCATAAAAGAACAAAAAATTACATAACCCATCTTCAATTTTTAACTTTAAATTTAAATAAAATTTTATGATAAAGCATTAACCCCCCCCCCCCATTACTCTAAGCTAAACGGATTCAAAAAGTCATGTGGAATATATTTATAAATTACACCCATTATGGGGCATTTCATTAAAATGTTATAATTCCAAGAATAATTCTGTAATTACTTATCACCCCCAATGATCTAGTAGCAAGATGTCCATTGGGAAAAATGAGTTTCTGGTAAAATGTAAAGTAGGGGGAAGGGAAAAAAACATCTAGTTCATTAGCCAATCTCAAAAATATACCAGGAAAAACAGGATATGCATGAGAAACTCTTTAAATCATCTCAATATAACTACATTAAAACTTTGGGGTTATTTAAATATCAGGTATATGCACATCACCACCATGCCCAATCTCATTCATTCTTGATAGTTTTTTGGGGGACCTGGCAGTATGTCTGACAGACTATTACCAACATTGACCAAAGAAGTGGTAAAGTTGCACAAAGGAGCAGGAAATAAGACACCATCACCACAGATCACTCTGCTGTTGATGATTGGTGAATACTGAAACGGACTTTACCGTGTTCATTAAAAACACAAGCTGCTTTGTCAAATTATATACAAGTTATATTTATCAGAAAAATATTTAATGTTCTATACAGAAAAACGTAAATAAAACCGATTTCTAAACTCAACCCTGCCATGAGTAAATTCTCCATAAATAATCCCACTTAAGAAATGAGCTGGGTTTGTTTAGACATGCTGTATTCCTGTGTTTTGGCTCTGTAGTTTACTGTAGTCTTAAGTTTCTCTGGCTGCGGGTAGAGGGTGTGTGAGTGAAAGCCATGTCTGTAGATGGGAAGTTCAAGAAAAGTAATGTGTAATGTCATGTTTTTTGCTTGCAGTAAAAGGTATGTTAAATAATAATAAACATAACTTGACATCTTTAAAACCCTATGTTAAGTACCATGTGTTGCTGACTAGGATTTGCACAAGAATAAAAATTTTCAGAGTTGGATTAAAGTCAAAATATAGTGAATGATTACTCATTGGCAAATATCAGCACTGAACACCTAAAATCTTTGCTTGAACTTCTTGTCTGCATGTTTTTAATTTGGTCACTCAAAACTTTATTGAATTATTGTTAGAGGCAAAACAAATAGTGTGGCATAAACCAGGAGTATGAATAAGGGGACAGACAGAGCTTTTGTCATGTCCTGCTGCAATCATAAGCTAGGAGCTTACTAGCTCAAAGAGTCCAACTAAGTATAATGACACCATTTTACCATCTACTTAAAAATAAGATAAAATAAACTAAGAAAGAGAAAGTGAAAAAGCATTAAAATGCTATTCTAAAACACTTAGGCTTTGACAGTGGGGCAGTGTAACAAGCTGGGACTGTAAATGTATCAAGTGCTTGTTAATGTATCTGCCCTGTTGCCATAGCTTACCAATTTACACCTACATTTACCAACAATGTATCCTTGTTGCCACTAACATTGCCTCCTACTAACTTACAGTGGTTCATCATCAGTGTAAGACTATTGTCAAAAACTCTGCCATTATTAGCTTTGGAAGCAGATTCTATACAGCTCGTCAATCCATTCCAAACAGACAGGACCAGCCTTATTGAAATTAACACAAAATTAAGAATGGCAGATCCTTTGACTATTATTGCAACAAAGACCAGTTACCTCTAGTTAGCTACTTCATGATATTAACACACACGTCCATAATATCAGGTAAGATCCACGTTATAAGTTAACTGGTGACCTATACTTAACATACCAATGAGTGGATCAGTGTCCATCAAAGATTACAGTGAACTGATCAGTATTATAGAGTAAACAGTTCAAAAAAGTAATATTGTGCCTAATCATGGAATAATTTTAGAAACATAACACACTATTGTTGAACAGCATTGTACATTCCACTGAATGAGCTTATAGGATACACCAGGTAAACTCCACCAAGATAAATTATGGACTAGCAGTCAAAAGATTTAAGACTTGCCAACTAAAATTTCTTAACCTCAATTTCCTAAATTGAGTAAATTTTTCTAATGTACTCAAATTTCAATTAAAATTTGATCAGTTACAGAAGCTTACCCAGTTTAACCTCCTCATGTAATACGATTCAGAATAATAACGGTCATATAAAGAGAGCGTAGGACGGACAGCAGGATACTGCCCAAGCTTCCAACTCAGGGAGGGTTTATACTGCACTTATCCTACTTATGACAATTGCTGGGCTCCTCAGGAAAACATTACGAATATGACCACTTACACTTTATTCATCTAAAAAAATAAGGGGTCCAGAACAGCATATTAATGATAATATGCATAACAAAGAATACAGTCAACTTTCAGCATTTGCACCAATTCAGGTCACCTTTTGAACCCAACTGCTCTTAATATTCAATAATTTTCACGTACACAACAGAAAGCACAAAAACTGACACCGCATTAGCTTTTCAAAAATGGACAATTGGACGACTAACATTAAAAGCTCACAAATCATATTTAACATGTATGGGGGTATGTGTATATATTTTATTTAATATATATATATTATATATATATATATTAATTTTATTAAATATATATATACACAACTCAATTGTCTTCCTGAAATTATTTGCGTGCCTCTAGTCAGACATTCTCGGTGATTATTCCCTGAGGGGTCCAGCGAGAAGAGAAACACTAGGCCCCCGACCATTGATAGGTGGGAAGCATGAACGTCCCTAACAACCGTCTCATGACCACAAAGCCAGCAGTCTTGCCTGGCTGTCAATAATTCCCAGAAACTATTATACACTAAACTAAATATTGATAATTCCAGAGTACTAATAGTCTCTGGGGGTTAAGAACATACAAAGGTGATTGTAAATAACTACATAATTACTCACAGTCTATAGGACTGTAAGCAACTCTGCTCGATATTGACAACCCCATTATTCCCTGCCTGGCTGCCAACAACCCTGGTGTACCCTGCAGGTCACTGTAACAGCAATGAAGCTTGAATGACCCAGGTACAAAGGGTCACTGCTGTTGCTGCTGCTGCTGCTGCTGCTGCTGCAGCTGGACACCTCACTCAGCCATCTTATTGGGGATGTGTCTTGAAGATGAGAAGCAGAGCTTCATGATGAATGGGAACTTGCTGTCTGTTGGCAAATTACAAATTTGAATTACTCAAAAGGTCAAAAAGTTAAAAAAGAAATAATTTAATACAAATAATTGCATAAACAACAAAAGTCTAATCAAGAACAGCACCAAACTAATACTTACTGGGGTTAGGGATAGGGGCATGATTACCAATCACTAATGCCTCCAGAGCTTCTGAGATGTTAGCGAACTCGAGGAGTCCACTGGAGCTCCTCTCAGCTGTGTGAGATGAAGGATCTAAATAATGAAAAGGCTCTTATGCAAACTGTAATATAGTACAATATTATATAACAATTAATTTCAGAAATATTCACTTATATCCATGGTAGCAAAATGCCAGTGACAGACTTAGCTGATTATCAATGTGTTACTTATTAACAAAAACCATTTTTTTTTAGCAATATCATCAAATGTAGAATTAGGATTTAGAGTTAGGATTCCAATATTCTGAAATGCTATAATAAGCATCTTACAGAAGATATGTTCAGCTATATCTGTCAAAGGATTTGCATCAACAGAAAAAAGAAATGGTGGTTAATTGAGATCCTTAGTCTCACACACTTGTCACTCACACTTACTCTTTGATGGGAAAAGCTTGATGCTCTTGGGATCAGTAACTTCCCCATCAATGAACACCTGTTTCAGTGTCTCCTCATCCAATCCTGGGGGGGTGTTGAAGAAGTGCAGAATCTGGAACAAACCAACAATTAAGAGACCTGCAATTGCCCCACACACTGCAGACATAATAGTCATGTTGCCCCAACACCTAATTTTGTTGAACTAGCTCAGGCACTTATTTATGACAAGTCTGGAAATATATTTTTTCCACCTAGGCAATCTCCCCAAACATCCTAATCCATAAAGTGGAGCAGTTTGATGAACTGCTTCTGCTACATACAAAGAAAAAAAAGGCAGGTTTCCTTTAGTAGAACTGAGTGGGCAAACAAAGCAACCAGAAATATGGTGGAACACAATGTTTAAGAAATCATGTCAACTGTCACACAAAACAAAGTGGAGAGAATATTAATGAGCTACCTTTGAAGGTGGCTGTATCCTGTTCTTTGAAGCCATTTCTGGGTTTATGAATCTATTGTTCTTGTTGCCCATGTAGTCCTTGAATGATGGAGTACCGTCTGGTAGATCATATGGCTGCTGCACATCAGCCAAGAAAGCTTGCTTCGAATACCTACAAGAAAAATTTAAAATTATATAAATACTCATTGGGAACTTTTACAATTCAAAAGTAATAACCAATTATAAATAAAGCAATACAATTTTTATATAGTAAAATAATATCCCACAAAAACTCATGCTTAAAATTTTAGGAGAATTTGGCTTAAAATGTTAGTAATCACTAATTATTTTTTAATTGAAGAAATTTCTTCCTGGCAACAATGCTACATTACTGACAATCGAGGAAAGGCCAGATTAAGTAGAAAAGCAACTTTATGCCCTTCACTATGCATATGTATATATACTGTATATATACACGCACACATTCGAGTGGCTCCCAAACAATTTTTTTGGCTGAACTATTGGAATAAAGATTTGTTCATGCCACACCAGCCTTATAATACAAAACACATTAAAGAACCAAAACAAACAACTTTTAGTGCTCGATTCATAATAAAACAACTACTTTATAACATTATCGTGTGACATCCAGAAAGAATAACAATGCAGCAACATGAAAATATACTCGAGATGATCCTCTTACATATTCAATCTTAAGTACACAAACTCTATGGTACTAATAGTATGAGGTATGAATTAATTTGTCGGGTAATATAGACCTTGTATTAGATCAAATTCAAGAAACTTGTGAACACAAAGAAACCTCTCTTATTTGGTATTTGATGTTTATCAGAGCTGAAAATCCCTATCCACAACAATGTTATCGAGAACATTGTCCCTGCATCTTCCCGCCACGCCTACCCTCATCTCTTGCCAGACTCTCGGCAACCACTGCTCTACAGCGTGACAAGTGAACCAAGCATCCAATGATAGAATAAAAATTACAATTCAATATAAAGCCAGTGTTCACAATGCACAAAATGTTAAATAAAAAACTACATAAAAAACAAATTATTAAATTCACCTTTTGCCTTTACTGTATTACATTTTTAGTATGAATTTTTCCATATCTAACAAATTTCTCCCAAAAGCATTACTCGAGATACTAAGGGGAGGAGTCTCTTTTTAACCCTTTCAGCGAGATGCTTCATTTTTTTTTTTTTTACTTATTCTTTCTTGCATAAAAAAATAATCATTATCTTTATTTCTGTAGTAGCAAGAAAAGGCCTGTTCCTTCATTATGAACCTTATATTATATGCAATTTCTTTTTAAAGTATAGGTAACTTAACTTTGAATGTTGCATCCCTTGACAACAAGGCCTATATAATTTGGTGCAGCTATACAAGACACAGCTTACCCTTTAATTAACTTTAAAAACTCCTAAAAATTTATATTGGTAATACATGTCCCATTTATCAGAATTTTGTCATGTGTATTCAGTCTCAAGCAGATAAAGAATTTTGAGAGAAGTTTACACAAAGGCCAGAATATTTTTTTTTTTGTAAAACTTTAATGCACCCCACTTATGTATGATTATTAAATTATCCTTAATTAGGAAAGAATGGCAGTCAATAAAGTAGTTAAACTTACCCTAACTGCATCTTGCAACCAAAGAATGTGGTATTATGTAGGTTTGCAACAGCACGCTCCACAGCTAATGCATCTCCCATTTGCACCATAGCACAACCCTCCTTTGTTTTCAAGAACTTAATCTGTAAGAAAGCCATTGTTAATAGCGCCAACATACCTTTATATAATTGTTAAAACTAATATATTTGATAAATTTAAACAATAACACACATTTACACAACTTAATTTTAATGACTTACAATTATTTCAAGATCTTCCACAAAGGAAAACAATTTACAAATGTTCACATTTTTATCTTACCCTCACAATGTTGCCGTACAAGCAAAGCAGGTTGAAAATGCGATCGGCATTCATCTTATCCTTGTTTAGTCCATAAACCATAAGAACAGCACCTTGCTGAGGTAGACCTGGCTGTGGTTGGCCCATACCAGAGAGGGATGCACCCCCAGGCCCACCAGCTCCACCCATGAATGGTCCACCCTGGCCTTGTCCACCAGCACCCATCAATCCTCCACCACGGAGACCTCCATTGCTCATTCCATTGTTCAGTCCAAGCCTAGAGAGAAAATGTAATGTTTTGTTCTCCATATTACATACAAGAAGCCCCCTTAAGTTTATTAACGAGCAAAACCACACAAATTAAACAAGATACAAGTTAATTGCAACTGATTGAAGTATACCTAGTCCAAGAAAGGCATATGTGAAACAAATTCTGAAAACATTTTTCCACTTAGGTCACTTGTCTAAACTGCTCTTGAAATTGACAGGTGGCTTCCACACCACTTGTATTTTCAATATTTTTCCATTTGTTGACCACCTGTACTAGAAAAGACTGACTTTTCTTCTTGAAAAAACTTTTATTCAAATAGGCCATAGAACACCATACAACCAGGACAAAAAGCTATGAACATTCTAACAAACCACTTTTGATTTGCTGGCCTACCTTGAGGTGCTTCCGGGGCTTAGTGTCCCCGCAGCCCGGTCGTCGACCAGGCCTCCCTGCATGAACTAACATCCTGACTATCACCAAGAGTGCTTAAACAGACTCAAAACCCAGATGCACAAAAGAGGTACAAAAGCTATTTTAGGTTACCTGTCTGGCATAGGATTGTTGAAGAGACCTCCAGAGCTGCGAGGTCCACCCATCTGACCATTCATTCCACCTCCTGAAATTAAAAGATGCGAGTTAAAACAAATTCAAACCATTAAATAAAGTACTGTGCCATTTTAAGTATGAAATATTTTAAATTTCTTAACCATAGTGTATAGAAGTTATCATAAATGCAATAGTGTCCAACCCACTATTGGGAGTGGGAGGAGGCATGTGCCAGTAAGTGCTATGTACAGAAATCTATTAGGACCTGCTTCTCATAGATTAGTAAATTGATATACAGTAATGTAGACCAGACCACACACTAGATGGTGAAGAGACGACGACTTTTCGGTCCGTCCTGGACCCTTCTCAAGTCGATTGTGATGAAGGTGATGCAGGCAATAATTTTATTATTTATTGCCTGCATTACCTCCCTCATCACAATCGACTTGAGAATGGTCCAGGACGGACCGAAAAGTCATCGTCCCTTCACCTTCTAGTGTGTGTTCTGGTCAACGTTCTTCAGCCACGTTATTGTGACTCATCGCCTGCCTTGATATAACGTACAAGTTTCTAAACCTGAGGTTTCTGTAATACAGTAACTTTGTGAATCTGTGATGAATAGAACCAGCGATGAGTAGATGCACAAGCACAAGGCACAAGCAGAGAGCTCGGTCTGAACATCCGAGGTCCACAGCTGTTCAATACTCTCAACAAAAATTAGAAATATTGCCGGAGCAAAAGTGGAAGTTTTCAAGAAACATTTAAATAAGTTCTTGCAAGAAGTGCCAGACCAACCAGGTTGCAATGGCTATGCAGGCCTGCGGGCCACTCCAAGCAACAGACTGAAGGAAGTTATCACAAGTCGAGGGGCCAAGCTCGGGGAGAACCTTGATAAATTTATCATGAAATTTAAAGTGACAATTACTAACATGAAAACAGATACAAGCTATGAAACCAGCTACCAGTGTAGGAATAATTACTAGTGGGAAAATTGAAGAGTAAATATAGTGCTACAAATAATGGAATCACACTCCAGGTGGTTTGGACATGTAATGGTTTACAGCAGTGGGCCAATGAGGCCTGGAATGGTGTTTAGAGTTTCTCTTGGTGAATATAATGTAATTTGAGACTGGAAAATTACAAATTACCAAGTGTGAGGTATATAATACTGGAAGCCAAAATTAGATACAAATTTCTTACATAGTAATGGATGCACGCAAATACATTAATAATGATAAAATCAAACACCTGGCAACCCATGGCATCCCACACCATATGAACTAAGAGGGGAACGTTCCATAGCACATAAGTACCGGTACTTACAGGTACGTTGGCTGTACTGAGTTTAGCAACAAATATTCACACAGTAGTACAAACAGAACTGAATAACAAAGATGGTAAGCAAACCACAAAAAGGAAAACTGGCAACTATCCACTACATGGACAATATGGAGATATGTGGCAAGTGTTTTAAAACATTCCTTAGAAATAATGTAGCATTTGCAACAGAAGATTTAACTTTAGCTGTGCAGAGTTATCTACACAACATGCCTTGGAATTAGACAAGGAATATTCTGGACTTTTTATAATGAGACAGATATGGAAAACATTATACTGATTAGCAACGTTTTTGAGACAGATTAGCATTCACAGAAAACCTAACAAGCCATATACAGTAGTATTTCCAGACCTAACAAGCCATATACAGTAGTATTTCCAGCTTAAACTGAAAATTTTCCTTTGTTATCAACATCAAAGGTCCAAAACTGTTCAATATCTTCCCACTACACGTAAGGGGTATAACTGACCGACCTCTTACTGTGTTACATGTGAACGTGACAAGCACCTCTGAAGGATACCTGATCAAGCAGGCTGTGATTTATGTCTGCAAGCAATTATGTCCAACAACCTGGTTAACCAGACCAGCAACCAGGGGGCCAGGTCAGAGACCGGGGCCACGAGAACGCCAATCCTCTGAATCACAGCAAGGTAAGTAAGGCAAGGCATATTCAATGCCCAGATTTCCATGCAAAAGGCACACAGCAGTCTTGACAGGAGCAATGTATGAACATCAGAGGTCCATGAATTAAGTAGGTTCCTTCAAAAAGTGCTGGACCAACAGGGTTGTGGAGACGAGAGCCTGTGGGCTGCTCCAAGCAACATCCTGATGGACCAAGTTATCACAAAGCCAGGCTCAGAGTAGAAGAACCCCCCAAAACCCCATCCAGGTATAGTTACTCTCAACTTACTGAATGGCGAGACATTCATCCCAAAGCCACGGGGTTCCTGCAGAAGAGGAGGGCGGGATGACCCACCTCCACCGCCACCACCGCTATTGTTCTGTGGTTCCTTCGACCCTGTAACAAGGACAAAGTTTACTATTTATACTCGATAACATTATTTAAATACTTACCAGATTATTACACAAATGTTTACTTGCATTTTAATGAATATACTATATTTAATCAAACTAGCCTACAAAATGGTTGGTGACTGGTTTAGGCATGATAATTTTTTATATTACTCTTGCCTAATAGCCAGAACTGCCTAACAAGTTGAATTTAATTGAAATTAAGATTTATCCAAGATCTTTACTTGTAGATTGACAGGTAATTTGTTAAAAAAAAAAAAAAAAACATTTAATTTGACCTAAAACAGCAAATTTACCTAACTTAAATGCCAATTTTTGCTTGATCTGACTAACACAGTCCTGTATTGGCAGTAAGTGTAATGCTAAGACCAGATTAAGGATGAACAAATTTAAATAGATTTTTGAAAATAGTGAATACAAAACCCCAATCCTAGTTCTAGATATATATATATATATATGTCGTACCTAATAGCCAGAACACACTTCTCAGCCTACTATGCAAGGCCCGATTTGCCTAATAAGCCAAGTTTTCCTGAATTATTATATTTTCTCAATTTTTTTTTCTTATGAGATGATAAAGCTACCCATTTCATTATGTATGAAGTCAATATCTTTTTTATTGGAGTTAAAATTAACGTAGATATATGACCAAACCTAACCAACCCTACCTAACCTAATTATATATATATATATATATATATATATGGAAGGGAGTACCACCTCTAGCTGGAAGAAGGGGGACCCATAGCCTCGGAGGAAACCACGCATAACGCATTAGAGGGAATGTTTAGATCCCCTCCAATACAGTTTCTGTGTGCTTTTCTCCTACCACCCCCTTCCTTGAATATTTTTTGTGCTTTAATTTTATATTATATATATATATATATATATATATATATATATATATATATATATATATATATATATATATATATATATATATATATATACATATATATATACACACACACATATACATATGTATATACATATGTATATACATATGTATATACATATGTATATACATATGTATATACATATGTATATACATATATATATATATATATATATATATATATATATATATATATATATATATATATATATATATGTTGCACCTAATAGGCCAAGTTGCTTAACAAGATGTTTCTGAAATTACTGGTATATACTTGTACTATATTTTCTATACAAAATTTATGGAATGATAAAGCTTTCCATTATATGAGTAAATTTTTGTAATAAGAGAACTAACAAACTTGATCAAATCTAACCTATCTCTAATTCATGTTCTTAATATAATACTAATTCAAACCAATTTAAAAAGAAATTTGAAAATAATGAATCAATTTGCCAGATCTGAAGATCAAGATCTGTCTGCTATGCAAATCTGGTCTTGCATTTTAGGCCAAGTAGTGCATTCTGGCTATTAGGTACAACATACATACATATAAACAATCAACATTAGTAATAAATGATGGCACTAAACATTTATAATTGACCTAGTTAAAATTCAAGGTAAACTCATTGGACAAAAAGGAATCTGCTGAATGAAGTTTTTTTTTCTACAAAACACATGGTACAAATCTACGTAATGAATGCTGCACATGCAACACCAACAGGGTTGGTGTGTGGGGGTTTCTTTGCACATCATCTTGTAGGGACACCCTGGCACTGGTGTCGAGACCTGTAGGCACCACTCCCTCATGATACCTAATTTCAGAGTGAGGGGCCCCATGATTATCCAGTGACATCATGTCACTGGATAATCAGTGTCACATCCTGGGTGTCTGAAACATACCAGGTATCCAAATGTTTTATTACTCATCTCTCAGGAACTACTCCAGCATTAAGCTTTAATATCAAATTGGTTTATATATAGTTTGGAGACTTCCAATTCTTCCACTGTGTCTGGGCAATAGAAACTGGGTATAGTTGTGAGCCACTTACTGCGTAGGTCTGTTATTACAACCCATCCTCCCAATTAGATAGTACCTATTGTGACGAGTGTCAATAGTTATGAATTCTTACAAATACAGCTTTTAGATATGGACTAGTAAGGAATTCTTTAAATGAAATTGAAGCTAAACAACAAACTTAAATATTCCTAGGCCTAGTATAGCACACATGTACTGCATTAGATTAGGCCTAGGAAGGTTATGTTAGTTTAGTTTGACTTTGCAGCACGAGTAAAAAAAATCATTTTCTGTATTGTCCAACTCAATAATGCCAATTTCTACTTTCTAATTTCATTGTAAGTTGGTATGTACCAAAACAAGGAGGATGGGCTGGATTTGGATATGCAAGGTGGCAGGATTCGTTTGGCATGCCCATGTGATATTTTCAATATACTGTAATACCATACACAGTATACCACTAAAATCCCCGAAGACAATCAAGGTAATCTGAGTTGGTGTAATTCCAGAGTAAGAAGGGTACAGTGGTGGCAGTATTGATGACGACAGCCTGTAATTTTGGTGCCAGCAGCAACGATGACAGCCTGTAGTTTTGGTGCCAGCAGCAACGATGACAGCATGCACGTGCCGTGGCAGCAGCAATGATGACAGCATGCACTTCCCGTGGCAGCAGCGATAATGACAGCAGCAGCAATGTTGGCAATTTCAGCATTGAACAGATGATACATGTCAATTTACTACCAAGCTCAAGTGTCACACATTTTTCAGTGTTAAACTACAGCTGACAATCTTTTGAGCATTTAAATGTTTTAACTACATCATCTTTTAGTGATTGTTTAATCTGAATTTACTTCCCACCCAAATGCTAATTTTTGTCTTTTTTTTTTTTGCATCGTCAGCAAATGTTTCTGTTGAAACCTGTCTAAATTATTTATACTGTAACAGAGGTCCCCATAACAGAATCTTTGGGCCACTTCATTTAAATAAAGTTGTCAGTGGAAAACTGTTTAATGCTAACTACTTTTTGTTTGGGGGGGGGGGGGGGACCAACCAACAAAATCCATCTTAGAATAACCCCGTCCCCCAACAGTTTGCGCCTTTACTCGTGAGCCACAGTATCAAGGGTATAGTAAAGATAGTGTCAACCATTTCCTCTGACAGCTGCTTTAAATATACTGGAGTAGAGCATCCCTTAGGAACAGGCAGTAAATTTATTAATCTATTTTTTTTTTACAGGTAAAAATGGGCAATATTTAAAATATGGTAAATATATTATCTATTTACATGACTAAGATGAGAGAGAGAGAGGCCGATATACATTACAGAGAGCTTAACCTAATCTAAAATGCAGCCAGGAAACACACAGCCCTACTGAACATCTGAACTAGGTTACCTTGACAGCAGGGGCTGCAAAAACCAAAAACTTATAAGCAGGGGCTGCATATAACAGAGGATCTCCTCTCCTGGATTGCCTGCCATCTATCATTCATGAGACTTTTGGACAAGGTGAAGAGCCATGCAAGAAGGCTCATCTCTAGTCATTACCAAGTCTGGTGGGAATGGTCTTAAATATCTGAGCCTGCAACACCGTCAGGACGTTGGTGAACTTAATGTTGGCCTTGTACATAACAGTATCAAAGTTCAACACCTTGCCCAACTCTGGATAATCAGTAGTTGGCACCCGTAACACTATACCCGTTTGATAGGGTTCTGGTAGTTTTTCTACCCCACCCCCCAAGCCCGGCCCGAGGCCCACATATCCACCACAGTCCGGTTGGTCCTGCACTCCTTTAAGAATACTATTAGTTCTCTCTTGAAGATGTCCACAGTTCACACACAAATCACAATAGCGTGATATATCAAATGAACAAATCCACAATGGCTGTGATGAGGGTTCGAACCTACTCACACGACGTTCCCAGACGTGCCTTAGTCAACTGTACCATGACATGGTTCATTTTACAACCATGTCGTGGTACAGTTGACTAAGGCGCATCTGGGAACATCCTGTGCTTAGGTTCAAACCCTCATCACTGCCTTTGTGGATTTGTTTATGTCCACGGTTGTTCCGGCAATATATCTTATACTCGCATGGTTCTACTAAGTATGGTATCATACTTAGTATGTATAAGTATGGTATCATACCATATATGGTATATATGGTATCGCATGGTACTAATAAGAACTATTGCATAGTTCAGATTTTCTTCAAAACTTGTTTCAGTAAACGTAATTGCTAGTTTCCTTATGACTTTGGACTGAAGCACATCCACAGAGGAGGCTTTTGAATATTTTAGTTTGTCAATGCTCTTCCTAAATGTTTTGCACATTATGGGAATATCCCTTAACAGTAATTCTCTCTTCTCGAACTTCAACCTCCAACATACTAGGAACCTCGAACTTCAACTTAGTTCTCAAACGAACTATGCTCTCGACGTCAACAGTTTCATGCTGGAGCTACCCTTCTCAACAATATCCCTCCATCAGCAATCATTCATTCCTAGGCTGACTTACAGCTGATCTTGTTCACTCGAACAGATACATGGGAGATCAGCTCAACTGATCACAGGAAGGCTCTGACATACAGGTGGCCACAGGCTCATCCTGTTGTATGATTGATTGTTACCCGATGTTAATGAATGAAGTTTATTCCTAATGATGAATATAATAGGTCAATGAAATAATTGGGTCTCCAGGAACAGGCTGCAGATGAGCTGAGGTACAGCTCTTGCTTGCAGTTCCACTAATTATACTATAATCAGTTGACAGCCTGTATAAACCCTAGTCTTAGTTGAAAAATGGGGGGGGGGAGGGGAGAAGATAGAAAGAGGAAAGCAAGAAATGAGAAGAAAAGATATGAGTAGGGAAAATTTAATAATTTAAGCTAAGAATCTAAGTTATTATCATGGAAGCAAGCAATTGCCATCGTGAAGTTTCACTGATATCTGAAAGAGAAAACGAGGGGGGAGGGGAGGGGGGGAAGAGGGGGGGAGGGGAGGGGGGGAAGAGGGGGGGAGGGGAGGGGGGGAAGAGGGGGGAGGGGAGGGGGGGAAGAGGGGGGAGGGGAGGGGAGAAGAGAGGGGAAGGGGAGGGGAGAAGAGAGGGGGGAGGGGAGGGGGGAAGAGAGGGGGGAGGGGAGGGGGGAAGAGAGGGGGAGGGGAGGGGAGGGGGGAAAGAGAGGGGGAGGGGGGGGGGGAGGGGAGGGGGAAAGAGAGGGGGAGGGGAGGGGGGAAAGAGAGGGGGAGGGGAGGGGAGGGGGGAAAGAGAGGGGGAGGGGAGGGGAGGGGGGAAAGAGGGGGAGGGGAGGGGAGGGGGGAAAGAGGGGGAGGGGAGGGGGGAAAGAGGGGGAGGGGAGGGGAGGGGGGAAAGAGGGGGAGGGGAGGGGAGGGGGGAAAGAGGGGGAGGGGAGGGGAGGGGGGAAAGAGAGGGGGAGGGGGGAAAGAGAGGGGGAGGGGGGAAAAAGAGAGGGGGAGGGGGGAAAAAGAGAGGGGGAGTGGGGAAAAAGAGAGGGGGAGGGGGGAAAAAGAGAGGGGGAGGGGAGAGGGGGAGGGGAGAGGGGGGAAGAGAGGAGAGGGGAGAGGAAGAGAGGAGGGGGGGGGGGTGAAGAGAGGGGCCTGCGAGCCGCTCCAAGCAACAGCCTGTTGGACCCAGCTCTCAAGCCTGGCCTCGAGCCTGGCTTGGGGAGAACAACTCCCAGAACCCAATCAAGCAGGAATCTGGTGCACATTTCAGATCTAGGCGAACTATGGCATAGTCCAGAGATTTTCCATAAAAGTTGTTTCAGTGAACCAGTGCCAGTGCACAGAGGACGCTACGAGGACAGAGTGAAAGAACGGCAGCAAACTATTTTAACCATCGGGGACGGACAGACGACCCAGCAAAAGGCGACGTGAGCCTTGTACGCCCAACACAAGTGGGATGGACAGGGGTTGGAGTGAGAGTGCGCTAATAAAACAGAGGCGTGGGCGAGTGTGTTGCGAACATGGTGAGTCATGATCAAGACGAAGCTGGGCCAAAGCCAACTATCTCAGCCAGTGTTCACCGCCATGACGCACTCTTGGCACTCCACCCCACCACCACAACTGCATTATTACAGCTTCGTACCGAGCTGCCCACACCATATAAACGCAAGCTCGCCACAAATGCGTGCGTGCTGCCTTACTGCCGACACGCCCATCACTTGATACAATACTTTCTTTGGCACAGTCACAACACCCATTTTCCAACAACTGTAAAGAATTAGGTCAAGGTATGGTGCTCATTCATTAAGCAAACTAAAATATTATCTGGGCACGTGTGTATTCACTGACCCGAGGAGCTTCCTTCCCGGCCCGCTACCTTCCATATGGGGTTGCACTAATTAGAAAGATGTCACAGCCACCCTTGCCAATCTCGTTCAAATAAGCGTCCACCATCACTACACAAAGAGATGGTGGCCATGATTACATAAAGCACAAAATGTCTTTCGTTAACTATCTCGTATAGCATAATTAGCAGTTATTTTGATTAAACTATTAATACCTGTTCCGCCCAACCTCATTACCATTTTTCCCTCTTCTAACCCCTGATTGTACTTAATTTTCGTAAAGAATCTGATTTTCTTGCCCTCACTCACCAGAGTGGATATCACCCCTCTCAATTACATTTCCATACTTAACCATACATAATTTACTTAATAAAAAAAGGGCAGCAGCATCTGGGAAAAAATATGAATTTGTGACCTTTGGGTGAATCACGATTTGGAAAAACAAAACGAGAGGCCAGCCAGCAGCATAAGACAGTTATGGGGAGTCGAGAGGAAAGCTTGCAAAGCCTAGGATCATGTGACGGGGGGGGGGGGGGGGGGGGCGGGAAGGGTGAGCCCGTCACCTCCACGCAGGAAACTACTAACTATTCCTCTAGGTATACTAGATATTTCAGATTGTTATTTAATTTGGCTAATACCGCTTTGAAAATCTGAAAAATGCTGAAAATTTCATTGACAAGAGTATAATTAAAGCAACCAGTTCATTGTCTCGGAAGTTAAAGGACCAGAGGTAATTAGGTTTTGCTTTATTAGTGATACAACTGGTAATACCCAAACCCTCTTATCACTATAATTCTTGTTGTGTTACAAATATTTGCCAACATCAGACTCGACAACCCCAGCGGCTCCTCTAACTCTACCCTCACAACTGCCAAAAGAAATCTTGTAGTTTCAAAACTTTAGCGGCATGGTGTGTCGCGTCCAGCTTACTACACCCAGGATCTTCCCACCACCATTGGCGGGATAGTGGGGGGGGGGGGGGGGAAACAAGAAAAAAAACATGAACGGAAAAAAGAGATGGCGAGAGGAGAAAGATGGGAGGGAAAGAGGGAGAGAGGGAGGGAAGAGAGGGGAGGGAAAAAGGGAGAGAGGGGAGGGAAAAAGGGAGAGAGGGGAGGGAAAAGGGAGAGAGGGGAGGGAAAAAGGGAGAGAGGAGGGAAAGGGAGAGAGGGAGGAGAGGGAGGGGAGGGAAAGGGAGAGGGAGGGAGGGAGGGGAGAGGGGAGGGGAGGGAAAGGGGGAGAGGGAACTATCAGGAGAAAGCGCCAAGCCATCTTGAGGTTATCTTCAGATGATTCCGGGGCTTTTAGTGGAGGCCCGGTCCTCGACCAGGCCTCCACCCCCAGGAAGCAGCCCGTGACAGCTGACTAACACCCAGGTACCTATTTTACTGCTAGGTAACAGGGGCATAGGGTGAAAGAAACTCTGCCCATGGTTTCTCGCCGGCGCCCGGGATCGAACCCGGGACCACATGATCACAAGCCCAGTGTGCTGTCCGCTCGGCCGACCGGCTCCCATTACGACTATATCACAACTGGAAGGGATCAGGATAAGTATTTAGGATGGGACGGGTTTCGGTGCCCAACCATTTGCACGGTCGAGGATTGAACGCCGAGCACCTGCATGAAGCGAGACCGTCCAGCCCAAGTGGTTGAGCTGGGGATGGGGGGAAAGAGAATGAAAAAAGAAAGAAACAGAGGGGAGAGGGAGAGAGGGGGCTGCAGAATGCCGCCTTCAAACTTTAGCTCAAGAGCCAATTTTCGACAATAAACAGTATCAATAAGAAAATATGAGCAAACTATTACACATTAAAAAACTTAAAAAGATTCGAATCAGTCTTCCTACAAACGTGAAGAGATTCCAAGGGTGTGATTTAGTGAGGCAACCAAACTAAGAGCGCGCTAATAAGCAACAACTGTGGCACAAGGGCCGCCGCCTTGGGTGAGTGACCACCCCGCGGGGTGCAAACATGCATATTCAACACAACCCCAAATGATCCCACACTTACAAAATTCCCTCTTGAAGGCTTTACGCGTGTTGGTGATAATCCAGTGTACCAATATATATTTTAATATTTATTGGATATTTTTAATATTTATTGGATATTTTTAATATTGGATATTTTTAATATTTATTGGATATTTTTAATATTTATTGGATATTTTTAATATTTATTGGATATTTTTAATATTTATTGGATATTTTTAATATTTATTGGATATTTTTAATATTTACTGGATCGCCGGCAACTTATTTTGGACCACCTACTAACCAGGCCAGAATGTTGACCATCTGTTGTGACAATGTTGTGTCTGACGTAACAATCACAACCTGCATTTGTTTACTCAATCTAATTCTTTACAGGAAAAATCTTGGCCCTTTAAACAGTCATTAAATAATGGGGCCGTGCATGACAACCCTGACGTGCCAATCCGTGCACACCATTCAGAACCTATACATTATATGGTTTTGTCGGACACTAACTACTACCAGCTTGAATTTCGCATATAAATAGATTCGTACTCAAGTTTTTATCCACTATGGTTATCGTGCAAAACAATCTTGTAACTGACAGTCATAGAACGTCGCCATTAATTAAAGGCACTGGATACTACTATCTTACTTTGGCGGTAATTATGCCAACAGCCGTTTTCTCCTCTAATATCCTGATCCCATATCCCATAAACCTGAAGTAGAACGGGTGGCTCTTATCTTCTGATCTGTGTCAAAGGATTTAATTTTACACTAAAAAGGCTAATTAACTCATTAGCTAATTGAGAAGACATTCTAAATTAGCTGTACATCATAAGCAACTAGGGAGGTTGGTGAATGTACTGATCCGGAACATATGAAAGCAGTGCTTCCTGTGCTTTAAGGATACTGCCCACTTCAGTCCCCCCCCCCTCCACACCACAAGATGTTGATCTTTACGAGACAGGAAACGAGTGTAATAAAGCGTTATCAGAGTGGGCCATTCCCAGGAGACGCGGCACCTGATGCAAGGACGCCACATTCGTCAGCATGATACAGCTACCACAAAACTATCGTCACATCATATTACTTCACCACTACACTTAAAAACATTACTTCAGGAATTATTTACATTGTATTACTGCAGTTTTATCACCACAATCTGCGCACTTAGAAGCTTTAACCTTTACTTACAAGCTACTTCACTGCACTAGAGCCCTTCATGCATTTGCAGATTAACCTCCCCCTCTCACAGCCGCCTCTTGGCCCAGCCCGTTCTTCTCCCAAGGCTTCACAACACCAAGAAAACCGTCAAATTAAGTGTAACACTAAAAGTGTTTATACGCATACGAGCGAAATGCGACGTTCTTTTTGTAAGAGGACAGGTTGCTTGGCCATACAAGGTATACACTTACAAACTAAAACTAAATGAACTGGAATCCTTGTACTGGTGGGTGACGAGCTCGCTCACAAAATGCTACATCGTACCTATATTCTCTTCCTTCAGTGTTCAATTACGATTCAAATTGGAAATAAACCCACTTTGCAAAACGCTGAGCTTTATTGAGGCTAGTGCTAGAGATCACACTATATAAGCCAACAGTATGGTAGAAATTACACATTAGTCTACACCACTGCTCTCCAATCCTGCATTATCTGTAGGTTCAGGACGAAGCCACGATTTAAAACGTCTCGGTAAAATTACCCTATTTACCTAATTGAAGCCAGGATAGATACAAAATATTACATGGAAAGCAATGTTGAAAGGTAGACAGCAGAACGGGCAAAGCCACAATACTACGAAAAGCAGTTTGAACTATAAACCAAGAAACCTAGAGAGGCAGTTCAGGTATTGCCGCTGCCGAACAAATAACGAGGTCCTGCTTGATACATCCCTCTCCTCAGGCTCCCGACATCTGTATTCAAGATAACCAAGCCATCCTTGCTTACTCCCTATGTCGAAATAAACTGTGCATCACCACCCTGATGTACAGACCTTTACCACACAAGAAAACTCTGGATGCACAATACCTACCCAAGGCGTCAGCTGTCTACCTTTTACCATTTTTTTTGTGAAACTAAATTTTTAGTTTGTGTTTCTGCAGACTTTAACAAAAGGCATAATGCGCAATTAAAACAATGTAGAGAACGCTACTTAGAACATTTAGAGCTTACCTTAGGGCTTCGAGAATGGGTGGTGGGGGTGGTGACGGTCGCAGATGCATGGACGGTCTCACTGATGCACCTAGCCAGGCCAAGGGTCACCCAAGGGTCACGTCTAGGACAATGTCCGGGAGGCGGACGCGGGAAGCGGAAGGAGCCTCTCCCTGCACACAGAACACACATTGGCACATGGCTACGGGCAGCCCCACAAAAGGGGGGTGACACATGACAACAATAACACTGTGGCTCACAGAGGCAGGTATCAGGCGGGAGGCTCCGCTGTCTGTGTGGTCAAGTCTTCTGTGGCTCTGTCTGGTGGTCAAGGGGGCCAGTGTTATTGTTTATCATGCAACCAAGAGCCATGTGGCCACGTGTGTTGTGCAAGCGGGCTTCGGCACCTCATCTCCTAACACTAGGTGCACACGCTTTTCTAATGCCTAACCATGAGTAATCCCACCACATGGGGTGTAGCCTAAACGTTGCACCGTTTTCGCACACCACCAGAGCTTCAGTAGTTTTGGGGAATAGCAAATTTAAACCTGATAAATGTGATCATGTTTCATTCATCTGTTCTTAACAATCCATTCTCCTCTCTGCCCACCATGTTCTTGCTCTATCATTCAGCACAGCCTATGTCACTTGCTCTGTAATATGTTGATGCTCAACCTATTACAGCATCAACACCTAAAGTTGATAATTCTCAACTATTTCCTATTGTTAATTGTTCTGACCTACTTAATTATAAGCCTCACACACCATCCATCTACAACACCCATTCTAACACCAGTGAATTCCATGATCAATGTTTGCTGTGCCGCCAGGGTCCCAATATCGACACCCCACGCTTCCAATATGAACAATAGTAGGAAGGGTATGCCTGACAAATATAATAGTTGTAAACACATTTCGTTACATCAAGATAATAAAATGTTGCTACTGGACAGGGCGTATGGTTAAATGTCAAGAGCTGTAAATCATTATTTTTTACAATTTAAAACCACTACGCTGTACTGAAAATTTAATTTGTGAATTTATCTAGAATCCCCTCGTCCCCCCCCCTCCCCTTAATGGTATATTGACCTCAGTACACTAGTATATTGACCTCTGTACACTGGTATATTGACCTCTGTACACGGGTATAGGCTCCGCCTCCGTATAAAGGCCCCTTTGGTGCAAACACTGGGGATATGACTACGTCACAGCCCGTCAGACTATGTCATACATCAGCTGTGCCGGTGTTTAACACCTACTCACAATTGCATCACATTCATTCAGTAATCCCATGTTATGATTGTTTATATTTACCACGGAGGGTTTGTTTACTGGCATATGGTGGCTGTAGTGTTACACAAGTTCCTGTTACTATGGTAAGTGCGTGAAGGAAATGTTTATCTTTTTTTAGCTTCCTTGGTAAGAGCTGTTTTATGGATAGTCTCTCGAAGGCGAGTTACAGACCGGTTCATGGTTAAGTCGGAAGAAAATCTTAATGAAAGCATTAAAAGGAAATGAATGATATTTGAAAGAATATGGCAGACTGAAGACGAGTAGCTGGTATGAACAAGGTTGTGGTCGTGGAGAGTTGGTGGTCCATCTTGGGACAGATTGTGCTCGCTAGGATTCATCGCTAGAAAGAATGAGACTAGCAGCTGGTGCTTCAGACACTGTGGGCGTGACAGATGGTAAGTTGAGAGTAGGCGTAGATGTAGACTTGGTTAGCGTGGTTGTGGGAGGGTCAAGCGCAGTGGTGCTCACACTGAGGGTAAGGGGCCACAGGAGTCCCCTCAGAGTGCCCACCACCACCACACCCCGACAATCACCCGTGACTGGCGGCTTATGGGCTGTATCCTTGTGCTGTGTGCCTCTGTACGGAGCCATCGACCTTCATACCCATGTCACCATCACAGCTCAATGCTGAGACGAGCGACTACCTCTCGGCTCACATTAACAGGACGCAACTACAACTTCAATAATGCAATCTTACAAAATGTATTATTATATATATAGAAAATAATTATAGTAAATTAAAAGACGCCCAGCTACCATCTGCCCAGTTCCAACTTCTCGCATTCAGATTTTTTTTAAAGTATCAAGCAATTACAAAAAGAAGGCACCAAGTCGGGGAGACTAGTACAACTTGTTAAGTGTGCTAATATTAATTACGGTACAGTGCGACTAGACAAGGCACGGGAGGAAGCGTGAAGCATGAGGACCTGGGCAGGGTGTGTGGTGAGCTCACGGGGCTGGTGGTGGGGCGGTGTTGGTACTTACAAACATTGGGGTTGGTGAAGTCCCAGCTCTCGGAATCGTTCTTGTATACGTTCAGCTTGGTTGGCTGCAAAGAACAACGACAATAGTTAATGACACGACAGTAGTCAACGTTAGTAGTTAATGTTTTATAATCATCCATAAGAGGTTCGATGAAATATACTGAATGTGTACAGTATATGCTTAATTAAAAATCCTTGTGTATAGTCACTAACATTATTAAATGACAAAACCATTTAATTCTACCTTAGAATAATCAAAAGATAAATTTAACCTTACTGATTGATCACTGACCAAACAAGATGCAGATTAACATGTCTACAAAACCAGTAAACTGTGGCTGATGTAATCCAGTAGCAGAAAGATTAAAATGCAGCGTCCCATACACGAGTCCCATATATACACCCATATAATTATCTTCAAGAGAAAACTAGATAGTTTTCTTCAAGAAGTGCCGGAGCAACCGGGCTGTGGTGGATATGTGGGCCTGCAGGCCACTCCAAGCAATACCATGTTGGACCAAGCTCTCAAGTCAAGCCTGGCCTCAGGCCGGGCTTGGGGAGTAGAAAGACTTAGAACCCCATCAAGCAGGAGCGCCAACCCCTCGTCCCTCCTATGCCTGGATTGTACCTGGATATACCAAGTACCCCAACTTCACACAAGTGACCAAATAAAACAAGTTTGTTTTCCCCAAACTAATGACAAGATGTAGAGGCAGTGGATTCAGCAAGACTGTTGGTGAAAAATTACTGTAGTTAACGACGAACAGCCTCATTTTTGGTGCAAATGTTTATGTCAATACCACAGGAGGAGTGGTACCAACCCAAGAGTCCAACCCTGGACTATCAGGGTTGCATCATCTGCACATTTATTGTCAGACAACCTCTAAAACAAGGAGAAACTGTACACTCACGAAGCTTCTTGTATTCTACGGGATACGTAGTGAAATACACAAGTTTGTACCAGGGATGGGAGTCATGAAGCACTTCAATATAAACAAAGGTCTTGACCAATCGGTGCTCTAGAACATTAACTAGCGAATCCTGGATAATCAACGTCCAAAAACAAAGGTGATTCAACACTAACCGCTACAAACTTTTATGGAGTACCAAGAATTTATCAGGTTTTGCGAGTTTCTACTTCATTTCTTGGAAAATGGCAAATACTTTTTTAAATATAGGGGGTCTGATATTTTTTTTCTCTTGGTATTTCGTTATTGTAAAGCTTTCATTTTATTTCCAAAATCCACTCTTCAAGAGAAACAAGAAACAGGACAACACATCCCTTTGGAAAGGAGTGATTTTACTATATTCGGATTTCAAAATTGTCAGTCATTCTGCAATTTCAAGTTTATTACAAATTACTTTATTTCAAGTTTGTCTAGTCTAATACAAACAGGGTTTACTCTGTAATGCTTGGTATTGTATATCTTCCCCATAATACTAGTAAATGGGTAGATAATGCAGTGTAGTTACCTGCAGATTCAATGCCAACATTCTGTGCGCACTAATGGCTAATGAAGGCAGTGACGGTGGACTTAAATGGACAGGCAGGGCAGGCTGGCAGTGGAGAGCCAGGTAATGACCCAAATGCTTCTTGTCGCTCGCCCATCGAGTCCCTGTTTCGCCACGCCCTTTCTCCCTGGCCTACTTTTAAAAGCAGAGGTCTGACGGCTGGTGACCCATTAATGTATTCACCAGACAGGTTTCCCTAATCAACTTTACTTCCAGGCCACCACCCACTGATTATACCATATTCAAATACTGGAAGACTATAATCGCTCAGTATATTTTTTCCCAACATGTTATCATCAATATTTACACGTTGATACTAGGAATTTACCAAATTGATCCTGCAGCTTTCACCTCGCATTATGAAAACTACAGATGAAATAAAAATCTATTGTAATAACAGGCATAAACTCTTAAGCATACACAGCCCAAGACTCTGCCAACTGAACCAATAATTCAACCAGCCACAGGCGAGCGCGTGAAGGTCGAGAACAATAAAACTCCTGCCTGTGTTGGCCAACTTAGAGCATCTACTCTCTCAGTGGAGAGCTGGTAACACCCCGCCCTCTACCACCCACCCAGCACACATCGACCTTATCTTCCAGAGAAGCCAGTTATTGCACGCCTAGCCCGAGTGGGGCCTGAAAAAGTTAAACAAATTACCAGCCATTGTCATAAAATTTTTCACCCTCAACTTCATTTACTGGGTCGGAGGCAGCGGCACAGCTGTGGCGGGGCGGACCGGAGATGCTCCGGGAAAAACACTTGGTCGCTCTTGCCTCTCTTACACCTTTCACCCACCAAGCATTTGTCTTTCTACGTACAACTGTTTGAACAGTTTTGCCATTTTCAGTTCACTTTCCAAACGAGACTTTATACGTAATTAAATGATTTTAAAGCAGACGTGTGCACGCACTTTCATAAGAGTAAATGCCAATGGCGGAAGTAAAAAAGTAAAAAAAACGAGGTTGTTCAGGAGGGTAAAAGTGTGGTATGGTGGCGTCTCGTTACGGCTGGTTGTTGAACTCCCGTCCATTGTTACATTGCCGCTCCTGGAAGCAGCTTGCCCCTCTCCAGATGTTAAAAAAACATAACCATCGTCACAATTAGGAAGATTCAACAAATACCCAGCTAAAGAAAGCTGTAAAGAGAGACTGGAAGGAGCAGATACTAGAAACGTTACATTACATTAGAAACTGCTCGGCATTACACTATATAAATAGTGTTAAGAAAAGACAGGAATGGACGAGGCAGAGGGTGGAACTAATTTAATGATCACACCTCGCACGGTTCTGACAGTTTTACTACAAGCCCGGCCTGGGGCCAGGCTTTACTTGTCATAACTACCTGAAAAGCTTTCACTTGGACCTGCCAGCAGGCCCACATTATCCATTATAACCCGATTAAGTCCAGCACTTCCTGCAGGAACTTCTCTCATAGTTTTTAACACGTCTTGTACCGGTAACATTTCTTATATTAATTGGGAGGAGATTGAAAGTGGTGGATATGCAGTTTTCTCTGATTGTGCATATGGTACCTCTACTCTGCACCAGTCTATATTGCATTTTCTAACATCTTCTGCTAAAAAAAATTGATATTTTGTTGTGCATATATGGGATCGAGTATTTAGAATCTTCCATTTGCATATCATCAATTGCTATCAAAATTCCGCATCCAAGAATGAACGAGCATGTGGATGAATATCAAATGTACAAATACTTTTTTCCTCTACCGGTCCGACTACACACAAACACCTGTATTAAACCAATGACGACCCAAACAGTCCAAGTCACCATAACTGCACCACTCTTGGCTCCCTCCCCCACACCAACAGACTCCATTCTTTTACCATTTCCTTCTAGAAACTTTATCGCAATATAGTCTTCACAACTACAATTCAAATATTTCCCAATTTCCAACTTGACTAAGAAGAGAAAGATCTAACGGTTGATTGCATAAACATAGCATCCGACTTTTCCTCACCAAAAATACCCTCGGAGTCCTAAAACAATATAAGGGTAAGCGGATTATCTAGTAAGAAGATTTGCGCCAGTAGGAAATAGAGCCGTATAAAAGAAAAGGCGGTCTCGACGACCAGCCTCCGCCGTCTCCTCCAAGGAATATTGACTTTGACAACTCTGCCTGCGGGCCCCGTCAAAGTTGGTCCGGATTTGCAAGTCTGATTACGACGCCCGTCACAAACTTGAACCCATTTTACTTAAGTCTGGTTTTCGCGGGGGAGGTGGGGGGGGGGGGGGGGTGGCGGCGTTAGGTGGTGGCTGGGAGGGGGCGGCGTTAGGTGGTGGCTGGCTGGGGGGGAGGGGCGCTAGATAGTGGCTGCCCTATACAATCTTATCAGCCACAGCATCAAGATTATAAAGTTGTGCATCACCGCAAACAGAAACGCCTGATGCTGGCTTGACATTCTATCTGCTTCGCTGAGGATACATAAAAGGTCATCCACTTACTGGTGGGTAAAGCGACGATCTCGCTTTGTGTAGAGTCAGAGTTCCAAGCAATTTGACACAGGTCCTACAATCCAGTTTTCTTATGCCGCTCCAATGTGCTGTACTGTAATACTGGCTTAGCGCTTTCTGCTAACAAGTACCTAACTTGCACAATACAAAATACCTCTATGGTGTAACGCTTTTTCTTCTTACTAGTTTAAATCTGAAATCAAACTTACATTTTTGGAAATGTTATGAACGACCACTGAATAACATCGTGGTTCAAGAGGTATTTTATGAACGCAATCAACTCTGAAAATTAACGTCGTCTAAAATAACCGGGAATGGCGGCGCGACGGCCATAAAAAGTGGCGCGAGGCCGGGTATCTGATAGGACGGATACGCTTGCTTCTCATGTGCAGGCTTGGTGACGGGTTATCTTGGTGGGACCGTTCGCGGACCTCAGCCACCCCAAGTTACTACCACTGCCTGGATCAATATCTGCTTACACCAGGTGACACCCGCGCTCCCACACTCCCCCCCCCAAACCCCCACCATATAAACGCCCTTGAGGCCACCTCTACCGCTATCAACGCAAGTTGCCTTTACAAAGGCACCAACACGTCTTATTACAGCTCTTACTTCGCCCACATCCTCTCTACACACCACTCGCCTGCCACTTCTGGCACTCCGAAATGGAATATTTGTTATTGGTTACAAGTGGGGGAAAGGCGTTAGGCATGACGATAGAGGCACGAAAAGCGAGCCCGGGTTATAGTAAGGGTCATCACAATTTATGAGAGAGCTGGGCCCCAGGCACTAGCACCGTACCCGGGCCCGCTCATACTACATGTCATGGCCCGACACTCGCATCGGTTGTACTGCTCGCCTACAATAATAAGCCACTTATCTAACTACAACATGGTATACGTAATGGGCATTCACCAGCGTGCATCACCCTGACCAGCATCGCCAAGGCCACGGTTTAAAGTGATCTACTTAACGAGTACAGACAGCAGCTCCCTAACATATGCTACCGTATCTATTTCCGCCCTATCACTGTCCTCATTCCTCAAGTCATACCTGGGCCCCATTAGTCTCTTGTTACTGCAATACCTTATGCCTCCCTCGTCTTTAAATAGCATTACTTTTTAAGTAAGAACATCCAGTCTTTGGATTCAATTTCTGAATGAATGACTGGCATCGGGATTCGTGATTCTAGTGTGTTGTCGAATGGGTGGAGAGAATGGGGGAGGGGCATAGTCAGCTACAGGGGACGTTGTGGTTGCTCTCTCCAACAAATACCTGATCAACCGGGCAGTGATTCATACGTCAGGCTGCAAGCAGCCTGCTTAACCAGACGACGAACTGGGAGGCCTAGTTAGAGACCGGGCCGCGGGGCTGCTGATCCCCGAAACCTCCGCAAGTTACGTAGGGAGTGGTCAGCAACTGGGGAAGGTGAGGGAGGGGGTAAGGAGGTGAGGGAGGGGGTAAGGAGGTGATCTGGCCGGGAAAGGGGGGGGGGCGGTTAGCAACAAGGGGGAGGGGGGAGGTGGTGGGGGGGGGGAGGAGCGGTCAGCTCCAGAACTAAGTGGAGGTTGTTTTCACATCTTTGCTACAGCCGGGCACATCCGTCACAGAAGAGCTATGATAGATTGGCTGATAGTGGCATTGTAGCATAGAGTGGAAGAAGCAAGAGTGTATAGCAGCCGGAACTTTGCTGGTGTTAACTGGAGTGTGCACGGGCCCAGGTTTAACTTGGTCCTCCCTCGCGCCACCACTATGTATCAATCTCACCTAAACTCTACAACCCAAAAACAAGTGGCACTAATGACAGCTAATAGATGGCGAAAGGAATGCGGCATGACAACATTGCCAGGCTGTGGGAGGGGAGGGAAGAGCCAAGCTCTAAGAGACTGCGGGATAGAGACTAAGACAGATGGAGGGGAGGGAAGAGAGCCAAGCTCTAGAGACTGCGGGATAGAGACTAAGACAGATCACTGGACTCAAATGCATCGAAAAAAATAAAAAGCTATGTTTTCTAGACATAGAAAAATCAAGAGACTTAAAATTAACGGTGCAACAACAACGAACACTATGAACTCACGAGGCCGACGGCACTTCAACCTCTTTCCGCCGAGTAGGAGAAATATTACTTGAACGAAGTGAAAAATTTCGAGAGTTGGACAAGTTGCTAAGAAAATGCTTGGTCCCAAGGGCTGCGGATAATCTGCGGAAAACCTGAGGGAGACAAGTTCCACGGGGCTAATGAAAAAGAGGAAGGGGGCCTACCGTGTGCTTGTGGAGACTATATTTATGGATGTCCCGGGGGGGGGGGGGGGGAATCTTTATAGATGCAGAAGGTGTGCGCGCCATGGGGGTTCAGTGACGAGAGCGCGGCTAATAGCTTGTGCTAGATTAGAAGCTAAAAATTTTAAACTTGGCCGAAATAATTTAAGTTATACAACGCCAATTTACCTCTTAAAAAGTCTGAAATAGTGGATTAAAATATAACACCGCTCTCCGCTACCAAGATGGCGTCACTGGAGGGACAGCAGCTAGTGAATAATGAATCTACACCACGCACAAACCCATGATATATAATTTTATCCCGAGGGTCAGCGGTCCCCATGAAGCTGCTTCCAACATGGTCAAGCCCACACTCACTCAACATCACCACCATGCCTCATGCCTCAACATCACAGTCCGTGTGGCAATCCCTCAGCTATTCCCCGCTACATGCCAAACGTCACTCTTGCTAATAAAATTATAAGCGGGATGAGAGACTATTAGTTTCTGACGGGAGTGGCAGGGTCAGCAGGGTATAACCACTTTTTCTTTCGTGTTAAGATCACTGCAAATTAACTTCGAAGTAACCCAAGTTATCAGGGAGAACAAGCTACTCCTTAACATGCTATGGAATACAAAGAGGAGACTGTTACGTTCAAGCCAGACGCCTTGGTGCCAGCAGCAGCATGGCGAACCCATTTGTGAAGACGAGCTCCACCACAGTGGGACGCAGCCGCAGCCAATTCCACACAAACATTAAGCAATGAGTAGTACAAAAACTATGAACCTATATTCTACGAGAATTAAACAAATGCCTAAATATCCACCGAAAAATGAGAATTGGCATAAAGCCAAGCAATGGCTGTATATTAAAATACACAAATGACACTGAACCACGGGTATAATAAGACTTAACAAAATCAGTAAAGAACGTACCTTGGCGTACTCGATGCGCAGTGTGCAGCAGCCAGAGTAGATATCTGCTCCTTGCAGTCCTTCCCGGGCACGGGTGGCTGGGTCGATCCCGTCGAACGTGAGAACAGTTAAGGACAAACAGTTGTATATTATGTGTATATGTATACATATGTAAATAAAAGCGGCAATTAGTTTTTGCCAGGTGTACAGGTGTGGGTGGTTTTATGGCGTCAAGCAGTTTTATACAAAACCAGTATTTCAATATTTACCAGGGATACCTATAACATTTTGCCAATGCTTTCATCTTTGGCTACATGTTAAGCCTTGTACCACCCTGGCCTGGCCTGGCCTGGTCTCCTCTCCATCTGCCTGACAGTTGCGTCTTGCAGACACTTTCCACTATTTGGATCATGTTATGCCATTTGAACTCTGCACAAATAAATTTAAGATAGACTATACCCTCAGACATTACATATTTATATACGGTTAAAGAAAATTAAGTACTATGATAAGCTGGATACCGGCTGGATGGGGTTCTGAGAGTTGTTCTATTCCACAAGCCCAGCCCGGGGCCAAGCTTGACTTGTGAGAGCTTGGTCCAACAGGGTGTTGGACCTGAACCCCATCAAGCAGGTAGTTTGCTCTTGGGGGGGGGAACCTAACCAATATGGCTATCCGCCGTGCGTAAACTACAGTATGTTCTAGTCAGCCCCACCCACCCCGTTCACACTTGTGCAGGCATTTTAACATGCTCAGGAAAATACTTGTCGTAAAAGTGTCGTGGCCGCCATCCCGCCGTGCTACCTTCAATACACACAAGCAGCAAGTGTTAACCGGCCAGCCCAGAATGTCTGCTACCGCAACACGTTCGTCTTGGCTGCCACGGAATGCCGCCTTACTTGCAACGATGCTCTCAAAAATACCTCAACATTTATCAATTAAATAAAGCACGGCTTAAAGAATGATGAGAAAGGAGTAAAAGATAGAGATGAAGCGTACGAGTAAAACTGGGTCCGCCACCACCACGGTGACAACCGTATAATGTGGTGGTGGTTCCCCAGAGGTCAGTGCCCCCAAGCCGGCGGCGATGACTGACTACCTTGTCAGTTGTAGCCACACCGGTCCCGCCTAGGCTCCACGCCCTGCCTGTTCACGTGTCCCTTTCTTGAACACTATTAGGACATACTGATAACCCCTACCTTGAAGTTACCTCGAGGTGCTTCCGGGGCTTAGCGTCCCCGCGGCCCGGTCGTCGACCAGGCCTCCTTGCTATAACCAAAGTATTACGGACTGACCAGACTGCACATTAAAAATACCCACACATATAAATGCCATTTTATATTTTATATTACATATAAATGCGTGGGTATTAAAAATACACACTTCACATATAAATGCCACTCTAGCACAACCAACACTGTTTCAGCAGCGTTGGCGCACTTTTCTCTCCACACCATATACGTTAAAAAATTCGATTCCAAAGTAATTTCATGGTGCAGGAGACCTGGACCAACCTCTCCATGTAAAAATATGCAACGTCTGTGTACTCATGATGCAAGGTGTTTATACCTGCTGGCAATTAGTTCTTCTATTCCCGCAGCCTGACCCGAGGCTAGTTTTATCTTACTATTGCCTTCCTGATCTGCGAGACTTCTTTTAGCCCTCAGGACATGTCAGCTCCATGACAAGCCATGGAACACTATGCAATAAATTTGTGTTTATGGCAAACAGACTTTTCACGGGATTTTGGATTAATTTTAAACTTCCTAACGTCCCCCTCTCATTCTGATATTTTTCAGAATGGAATTTTGTCATTTATTGGAACCGTACCTTTCAATGAGATTTCTCGTCTTTTTTTTTTGTTTTTATTAAAGACTACAGCGGGCAACGAGTGCTCCGAGTCTGTCCCAGTAGTTTAAGTACTTCATCGATTCCAATATTGCCTAATTTTGTATAGGCAAGAGTTTTAAACATACAAAACTACTATTACTAGCGCCCTATTTACTATATGACACCTACGACGTTTAAATTTGTTATTCAAACCGCAATGCCCATGAAATTGCTAGCATGGATTTCTCCCAATGATCCAAGTACTGCATTTGCCGGATACCACTTATGGGAGGCGTTTGTGTTTAGGCCTGTCATGTTGACAAAGATAAATGAGGTTACACTTTGTGGCGGAGGAAGGGTTCGTTCGTTCATTAAGGAAACCACTAAAGTACCACCATCCTGCATGTCGACATCAAAATTCACTATACTTTTGTTTACGTGTGAGGATTAAAGTTCTCTCTTCCAACAGCGTCCAAGACCAGCCGGTGGAGAAAGAAGCCCAGTTTCTAAAACGACTTAGCAAGCTTGAGGGGCTGGAGAAGACGGGAGAGGCCTGCCTGCCTCTATCCATCTTCTCTCTCCTTTACAGGCTTCCTTCATGCCTACCTGACGCTCCCTCTCATTTCAACCCTCCCTGAAAATCCTGCCATTCATTCCCCTCTCCCCCATACCGTGCCTCCATCCATCCCCTCCACACCCTCCCTGCCTACCGCAACCATTCATCCCTGTACCCTGCATCCATTCATCCATCCCTCCCTCCCTCCCTCCCTACACCCTGCCTGCCTCCATCCCTCCCTGGATGGCAAGCAAGCCCTCACCCGGCCCCTGTGCCGCATCCATCCATATCCCGCACCCGGCCTGTCGCCCTCCATCCCAACATCAGCCAGCAGCACTACCTGGCATGTGACTGACATCTTGGCGACGATTCTTACCTTCTTTATTGATTATGACCTCCGTCGACTGACACGCGGGTCGGCTTCTTTGTCTAAGTGTAGAAGCGGCCTCGGCCACACGCGCCCGACGCGGCTCGCCTCCAACTTTCCTTACCTGCCACCTAAACTGATCCTTCGATTACCCAAGACAGGCGGTTGTTCGAGTCTTCACTAGATGAGGCAATCGTACTAACCAGTAAGCAGTTGTGTATGATGCCTTATGAAACTTAAAAGACTAACGCAGCCGAATGAAGCTAATAGTGTAGAATATGCCCACTGAAATTATACAACACTATCACTTCTTGGACTAACCTCCTACCAAGAAATGTGAGAAATATTGAAACATGCTGAAATTTTGAAGACTGAACTTTACAAGTATTTGCAGCTGAATCACCCGGATTTATAAGTTAAGGATCTATTTATGATTTATAAGAGGCTCCCAACATAAATAGCCTCGCTGATCAGGCAAGCCCTGTTCCTTGCGATTACCTTATTGATACAAGTACATTAAACGTCAACAAGGGCACCCAGAATGAGAATTTTGATAATCACCCTGAAGGAGATTGTTGCAGTGTTGCTGCAACACTGCAACAAGCCAGCTGAGCCAAGATAATCCAGGGGGGGGGGGGCAAAGGGAGGCCTAGAACTTTAGGGGTAGGCCTGATAGCTGAATGGACAGCGCTTCGGATTCGTAGTCCTGAAGTTCCGGGTTCGATCCCAGGTGGAGGCGGAAATAAATGAGCAAAGTTTCTTTCACCCTGATGTTCCTGTTACCTAGCAGGAAATGGGTACCTGGGAGTTAAGACATCTGCTACGGGCTGCTTCCTGGGGGTGTGTAACCAAAAGAAGGCCTGGTCGAGGACTGGGCCGCGGGGACTAAGCCCCGAAATCATCTCCAGATAACCAAGATAGGCCAGATAAACCAGCTAGCAATAAAAAGGGTACACTAAAGATTAGGTTTCAGAGTTGTGCGAGAGATCCCACAGAGAGTACCGAGGAAAAAGGGGAAGGCGGACCAATATAGTGCCAGGGGGAGGACCTCCAAAGTGGCGTGATCGACCCATCTAAGAAGCCCATTTGTTTGCTGCCGCCAGCCTGACAACCTAGGCTCCGTCGCCTCTTTCTCCTGCCGCTCAGGGAAGCCATCTAAGGCGCCCTCGACTCACCTCACCCACAGAGACCAGCCGCGCCGCCTGCACCACAGTAACCCAAGATGGCCTCCATTTCTCTCTCGCCAGAAAGGGAGGACTAGAAAGAAAATGTTCCCGGTCAAGTATTGTAGATATTAAGGAACCAAAGCTTTCCAACACACAATATAAGAGGCATTATATTTTGACTTGTCTGGGCACCTTGGAAAAGTTTCACGTCTTTTATTTTCATTACAAAATACTGATCATGAAGAGACCCAAGAGCACCAGACCTAACAGTACTATTACCATCTTGTATTGTAAACCCTCATTATGCCCCTCTTATCTTCATTTAATTATTTATCATATAATTCGTTGATGTTTTTGTGATCTGTAAACGTCGGGTCGTCCTATTTATTGAACCGTTTCACTTGCCACTGGGCCTATTAAGAAGTCTGACGTTGTCTTTCATTCCGAACTTTGAAACCAACTTCCGCTGACAATTTAAAAACTTTCCAGAGTATCATATTTGCTACGTGTTTGCTCCCCAACCAAAGAAATTGCAGCTTTGATTTTGGTGTCTGTGAAGGATGAAAGAACACTTACGGTGCATCGAGAGTACCAGTGCGAGGACTACCTTCAACACTATCATACTATTTTCAAGGTATTCAGGCACAATTGTTACAAAATAATTAACAGACTGTCCTTTTTAACACCAAAACCATTTTAAACTATATTATAGATTATGGGATCACCTTTAGAATCTAATCTGCAACTATTACCCATTACATAGACCATCTCCAGTCCAGGTTGTCTATATCCTTCCCGACCCAATGACTACTGATTACTATATTAATATATCATCCCCTATCGTCACCTCCAATTATCCTAGTCACGCGTTTTGTTGCTATGTTGGGGAACAAGGCTGACAAGGCTGGGGGAAGCCGGCGCCCACACCCCCGTCTCTTGTCCCTTAACAAAACTAGTACAGTACCGGAATATAAATCTACCGCCGCCGCCTCGACACACCCAGACGGCACCTATTGTGCTTAACTGCATACTACACACACTTGTATTTGCTTAATTTTTCAATAACGTGATTCATCCCTAAATGTTTTATGGTCATAATGGAATGCGTACTCTTAACTAGGCAAACTTGCTTGCCGCAGGAACTACTGTACTATGAACTGCTACCAGGATCAATACTTGTATTGATCTTTCCACGGGGAAGTCGAGAGAAGGACGGCTCGCTCCCTCATATGCTGGTAGGCTTAACTTGGGACAGGGAGACAGACATTTCGATCTTTTAGTAGTCCGGGACTGTCCCCCGCACGTAAAGTTATCTTGTCCTATTTGTCGACTGTTTGCTGTCGCTTCTCATTCCAAGGCAGGGACCCTAGTCCGGTTACACTGGCACACTTTAGTGGTGTTTATTATGCGTCATCTTGAAACGCGCAGTTAGTAATGCTTCGTATATTTAGAGGGCGCTTCAATGTCATAGTCCCTTAATATTAATAGATTTTATGTATTTACTTGCACTTGTACTGCACCAAGGTCAAAAAATCCTTGGAGCAGTGTGACCTCTGGCTGCTCTAAATAGTTTCCGGCGCCTTTGTTAATAATCCTTATCGTCAGTAATACTAATATTTACAGGTTAAACTCCTCTTTACCAGCGAGGAACTGCTACAACGTAAACCCAAAAACTTGCTACATACAAATTGTTCAAGAATATACTTGTCTAGGTTACGACATTTAATGTTAAACTTCACTACCTCAATTTAAACTTTTATTATCAATTATTGTCTCGCAACGGAAACGGGATAAAAATGTTCCCATTCTGAAATAAATTTTAATCAAAACAACGAAGAACTGCAGTAACATCTAGAGTAATAGTTGTGTTGGTGTGGCATACAACACATCGATGTCCCTCACGCGAGTGCAGTCCTCTTGATTTCTCTCCAAACATGGAGACTGCTCCCCATGTTTACCCAATCTTGCTTAGTGTCGGGCAGAGCATTGCACGCCAGGGAGTGCGGGGTCCTCTCCTTGCTCCACCGCCATCCCCTTTCTCCTTGTCCTAACACTAAATAATAGTTTCTATTCACATTTCCTGCATATAGATCTATAAACTCGCACAAGTAGTCAGGATAACTGAAGCTGCCTCGTATGGGCCAATGGGCCTTCTGCAGTTGCCCTATGTTCTTAAGCTATCACCAAGAATAGTTTAGTTTAGTTCATTTATTATGCACCCCATACCCATCTTGTGGGCGGTAGTGGAAAGGGTTACAGAGGCACATAATGGGCTCAGGGACTGAACCCCACAATTCATTTAGCTAAGCAAGTTACAAGAATAACACACAAGAATACACACAAAAAAATAAAAGACCGTATTTATGAGTTGCTTAAAAGGATATTCAACCATGGCCTGCACGCCATTCTTCTTGAAGATGACGATGCGAAGAACGTTACCGTAGGACTGGCATATAGTGTGGATCACATCCTGCAAGAGAATAAATTTGTTAGATAATTGGTTACATATAAAACAAAGGTAAATACTTTTTTTTAAAAAGCTAAAGTGGATACAAGTACCCCTGTGCAGGCCCATCTCGAGACATATGGTGGTGTAGTGATCAGTGATGCTCTAAGAGAGTAGTAGTGTATGGGAGGTGGTGCCCGGGTTGTGTTTCGCCTTCATTATCTCCCTTATCATATATGCTATCATTACATCACTTCTGAACCTTCACCCTCTCTAAGTTTGAGAGATTTCAGTTCTAAACTTATCCTCGTAGCTTGGCCCTCTTGTTGCTGAAGATTTGCGCTTTACGGGCAGCAGATTCCGTGCTCCACATATCGAGGTGGTTAATGGTACATTTAAATCTGAGAAAAATCAGTAGGGGATTCAAAGCTCTTACTGATTTCCTGATTACCGAGTCGGTGGATGCCTCAGGAACCCTAGAGGATTAAGCTGAATACCAGGTTACCTTGCGACGATTTCGAGGCTTACCGTCCCCGCGGGCCAATCCTCAACGAGGCCTCCTGGTTACATTAGTTTTGAGCACAAGTATTGTCGTACAGTGGTTTAAGACAAGTGCTTGGGAGTACCTATGGTGCAGGTTCGAATCACGCCATTAGAACCTTTAATGCATAGAATATGAACTTGTAAATAAAATTTACAAGCAAAAGACAATTAGTAGCACCCAGACCTCGTCATCACCCAGATCACTACCAGCACCACATTCTCAAGAGGGCAGGGTTACAACAACAACAACCAATCCAACCACTCACCATAACGGCAACAGCCAATTCCTACCTCTTTTTCTGGTCGCCACAACCTGACCCTTGCATCGGCTCAGTCTACCATTACCAGCCGGCAACACGCCCCCCTAATCGATGAATAGACTCGGCAGGTGAGCCCCTCTCCGGCCCGTCAGGTCAAGGCTTCATGTAACGCACTGGTATAATTTGCCGCACATTAACCTGAGCACGCGTCCTACCTGACAACCCACGGCTTCTTTCCCCTGGCAATATATATACATCACCCTTGGCAACACCTTACCGCATTTAAATCAATCATGCAGATATATTATTTTTCCACTATTTTTATTTGACTAGAGGAGGAGGAGGAAAGAGGCTATGTTGGACGGGGGAGGGAAGCGAGAGGGGGAGAATGGAGGGAAAGGAGATAAATATGTGGAGATGTGAAGAGAACCGACTACATACGCAGCAGTCATTCAGGTGCTGAATGGCCACTAATATTGAAGATTTACGTGTAAATTTGTTCAAGTGGGTAGACACTGACCACAGCCTGGTAATGGCAATACCGCTCTTCAGCAATAACCTACTTCCCTACGAGGTTACTTCATGCGTTCTCACTTCATCCACTCCTAGGAAAGAGGATCTAAATAAGTCACCTAGTTATAATTATAACTAGTTATAATCTGTCACGCTGTATTTAACAGTGACCATAACACCTATGCCTGGACAGGGCACAATCCTCTGCTGAGCAATAACACTACACCTCTGGCAATTACTAATAACAATAATAATCGAACCCGTGCACTGGGAACTATCAGGCAAATCTCTAGACCACTATACCACAAGATCAAAAGCATTACAACTTTGAATTAACTGAATCTTTTAGGGATCCCGTGGCTTCCACTGATGCCTAATCAGGGTGTCACACAATAGCCCTCGTGCACTCTTGACTTGTAGCCTAGGAATTCTACCTCTAACGCTTCTCTTCAAATACAGAAAAGTCACATTAAAGAGATGTATCCATGAGAAAATCATTTAGCTAATTTTTCATTGATACCTCAACGTTAATGTGATTTCTTTGAGCAGCAATACAGTAATATAAAAATAAAAAAATAAAAATAATAATAAAAATAATCACGCGTTCAGCAATCACCATAAGCCCATCCGTAAGTGACGGCCGGGGCTTGGCATTACACCAAGGTTTGGGCGGTCATACCCAAGTGACACAACCGCGGCAAACATGTCTCCATAATCAACCCCCCCTCTTATAAAGATATTATTACTAAAATTATCCCACGTCACCCATCAAGCACCGGAGAGTTTGGGTCGTCCGTCCAACAGGGCCGCAAAATGAGCGACGGCCAACTCGCGCCGCGACATCACGCGGAGGTGATTCATGCCAACATGGAATGTCTTGGCTGATGGGTAAGGTATGCAAGATGAGCAGCTGACCCTAGTTAGAGTAGATGCACAGTACATACTGAAGATTCCTGGCATTCACTCCCCTCCACAGCACGAACCTCGATGACATTATCAACTAAATTAACAGGCAAGAAGCAAATTAACAGGTTAAATTAACGCCGTACCCGTCTATATTAAGACGGTTAGTGAAAGCATAACAGATTTGAAAGTCGTCAGAGAACAAACAACTTAGCGGACGACGCTAGCGTGACGGAGGAGGTCGTTAGTGAAGGTAGTGTAGCGACACGTGACGACACTCTTGGCTACCCAGGCAAGGGTTACATATATACAATATACTTTTGCAACAGTTCAGCCATTGAAAACAACTTTGCCACGACTCGTACGTGTTGAAAGAAAACTCTTTACCAGGTCATGTCAGCTGCTGCTGCTGCTGTTTTAGACTTAGCTACTCAGAACGAAGTGTCCAAGTAGCACGGGCTATGGTGAGCCCGTAATTCAGCAGCTAATAAGAACTAACCTTACGTTATGGACTAGGAGGGAAGCTGGGAGGAGGAGGAGGAGGCTGATAAAAGAGTGCAGGAGAAGGGACGGATAAAGAGAATGCTGATGGGGGGGGGGGACACGGATAAAAACGGGGTGGGGTGTGAGTGAGTATTGCAACACGAAGGAGGAAGCAAAATTATGACTAAGTTAAGAGGACGATACCAATGATCATCAACATTGATGATCTGCCACAGGACCCGCCCAAACATCTCTCAAACGAACAAATCCACAAGGGCCGTGATGAGGGTTAGAACCTACGTCCGAAAGGATCCCTCAATCTCTCAAACGCCTTATCAATCTAAAAGTAAGAAAGACAACCCTGGGAACAGGGGGCCAGATTCACGAAGCAATTACGAACCTGTATATCTTTTCTCGATCTTCGGCAGGCTTTGTTTACAATTATTAAACAGTTAACGAGCTCGGAAGCACCAGGAGGCTGTTTATAACAATAACAGTTGACTGGGAAGTTTGCATGCTTGTAAACTGTAAAATAAATGTAACCAAAGCAGTCAAAGATTGAGGAAAGATGTACACATTCGTAAGTGCTTGCGTAACTGCTTCGTGAATCTGGCCCCAGAGTTCCATGCTCAGAGCACTCCGCACTTGCACCAGGGTGACACGAGTGCACACCTTCAACATTCACAAGTAACCATGGCAACCCCTGGCTCTGCCGGCGGACCTATGCACTACTCCCGGGTCCCGGGGAGAACCAGTCAACCATGAAGTGTAATTTTCCGGCAGTCGGGGGGGGGGGGGGGGGGGAATGGGTAGATGAGGGGGATTGGGGAAGGAGGGGGATTGGGGAAGGAGGGGGATTGGGGGAGGAGGGGGATTGGGGGAGGAGGGGGATTGGGGGAGGAGGGGGATTGGGGGAGGAGGGGGATTGGGGGAGGAGGGGGATTGGGGGAGGAGGGGGATTGGGGGAGGAGGGGGATTGGGGGAGGAGGGGGATTGGGGGAGGAGGGGGATTGGGGGAGGAGGGGGATTGGGGGGGGGCGAGCCTCCCTCCCTCTCACCCGGCCACACCATTGGAGGCACCCCAGTCTACCTTTTAAGGGGCCGGGAGTTCAAAAAATTTTTAATCACTTAATGAAAATTACTTTAAATTATACAAATCTCCAGTTTTTTGGCAAGAGCGTCGTTAAAATTTCATCCCAATATGTTAAGAAATAGATTTTGAAATAAAGTTCTGATTATAAGGAGAAGAGCTGCAAGAAACTGGAACTGAGGGATAATGTAGTGACGAGAGATCCAAGCACCTGTCCGACGCACAAAGATGAATAGGAGTAAGAAGGCTTCACAAAAGTGGATACGCAGCTGGTGCCTTTCTAGCATTACTAAGTAATACATAACAAATACTAAGGAAGTATGTTATGTTGTATTTCGTTATACATCATATAAATACATTGCTATCATTACCAATACCACTATTTGTTAGCCTCAATGCATAACAATTGGGGAGGGCTAAATTATTTTTCTCTCCTGTGTTTAAAAAATGATTTTGTTGTGGCTTCTACATCTTGGGGAGTAATGAGGGGGCGAACGAAATAAGTCAAGTTAATCAGTTACAGGTGACAGAAATTTACTTTTGACGAAAAATTTAGATTTCAAACTACTACAAACAAGTTGTATTGAAGAATTAGGACCAGATGCAGGCTTTATCACTTATTTAAAGTATACTTATTATCGTTATTAGCCCATTATCCTTATCGAGGTTATCCTAAGTCTAGGCCCGGCTCGACTTGTGATTGGTCCAACAGGCTGTTGCTTGGAGCTGTCCCGCGGGCCCCCAATATCCACTAGAGCCTGGATGGCCCGTCACTTCTTGCAAGAACTTATCTAAGTGCCTATTTAATACATCCATCTTTATTCCAGCAATATTTCTAATGCTTGCTGGGAGGGTGGTTTCTCGTTTCAGTATGTTGTTATTCTACTGTGCAAATTTGGAACCTGGCCTTCAAGTATCTTTCATGTATATATTTGATGCCTCTCGTCTCCTTTCCAAAGAGAACATTTTGAGAGCTTGGTATAAACACATGATGCTTTTATACTGCATGGTGCGGGCTGTAGAGGGCGCACGAGGGTTTAGGCAACTCGTCCTCCTAAGGTTTCCCCAACGTCAAAAAACTGCCGTACTAAACTGCCCTTATCCTAACCTACTACCAGACGACTCAAAACAAAAAACAGGACAGTCAATTTTGCGAGCTACCACCATTTTCTAGTACGACGATTTTTGGCCTTAGGAGGACGGGTTGACGCTGTGCGGGCAGATGTGGGTGTATATGGGTGGTAGTGGGAGTGGAAGGTAGAGAGGTGGGTGCAACACAGCAGCAGGACAAGCATGAAGAGGGTGGTGGGCGGACATTGATCAATGGGAGTGTTTTTGCAACCGGCTGCAACCCACCCCCCACTCACTCACACCCGCTTGATTAATTAGCTTTATTTTCACGTATAATGAGGGACAAACTCTAGTAAACAGCCCCCATAAATAACAATTACCAGAGTTAAATATGAAGACTACATCGTGGCAGATTAACGGGCGGGTCTGTGCCCTTCCTGTAACCACTACTATTTCCTACCATTCAATCACTTGCTGTGGCACGAGGTGGATTATAACCTGGTGGATTATAAGCAGCAATAGCCTGTATGGGCAAAAAATTGCAGTCATTTAAGATTATCCGTCTGAACACATTACAACAATGATAGCTTTTCGGCAAAACTTCAGTTATACTACCATTCTTGCTACCATTTTTGGCTCTGCTACCATTCGACTCGGTTTCGCTACCATTCTTTAAGACACTTTATTCTCGTGTAAGAGCCTCTAATGATCTGGTCTGGTGTACCATGCTCAGATCTTGCACCAAGCCAGCTCCAACCAATAACCTGTAGTAACACTTGCCCCAACACCAGCCACGCATGAACCCCAGCTGCCAGACTAAAAAGTTACAGACATATGTATCCCTCCTGCATGTAAACAAACATTTATCATTTAGAATGACTATTACTGTCCTGTCCAAGTATTATGAGGCGATGATCGCTCTAGTAGTCCCAGGAATCGCCACGCTTTACAGGTTATGTTGCAAGTTTGCAGGCGCTTCCAACACATTCCTCAAACATTCACCTTAACTAATTTTAGTCAAGTTAGCGAACATTGTTACACTCGCGCTAGGAAAGGAGGGAAGTAGGAACGGAGGGGGAAGGGGAGGTACTAAGTTAAGGAAGAGGGAACAGGGAAGTGCATGTACAATTGACCACTGGAAGAGATAATTTCAGATTTAATACAAGTCTTGCATGGCCGTTTGTGCATATTTTGGTGTAATGCGCGAAGAATGACGCGTCCGGGTTGTATTCAGCTCACTAAACTAACTCAAATTTGACACGTTATCTTACGCTTTATGCATCGCTTTGCTAACATTCACATTCATTCCAATTTGTTAGGATTTCGATATCATATTCGGTGCACGTCCTCTTATGAATGGGACTAACTTTTTTATCTGCATTTCATAGGTTAAATAATATATTTGTTTAACGCGATATTTTGTACCTTTCTTCACACCGATCATACTTAGTAGTTCTATCTTTATGACCTCTATTGTTGGTTGGGTGCTTAGGGCTGTTTTCCAGGAATGCTAGATAGTTCCTTATTTAGTAAAGGTGACCCAATTTGTAAATTAAATACCCGGTCCCTATGCATCATCTGGGAACACTGCATGTTGTGATTAGAGCCGTGTTCTTGAGAAAGTGAGGTACACAAGTTTACTGGTCGTGAAGATCGAGAATATTATTCTATAGGTCGCTTTTGTTATGTTGGTTTAATGAGATTTTTTCAGTCTCATTAACTGATGATCGCTCGTTAATCATTAACTATGATGATTCAGGCTACTGTTGGAATTGTTCTCATATTGTACATCATCTATTGTGTTCCACTTACACGCGAAGTTTTAGTCACCCCGGAAGAGAGTCGGTGGTAGATTCTTACTCAAAATCTCTCTTCACGGCGAAATCCTCGACCGTTTCATCTGCAGATTTGTATACGAGACCAACTTATCAGGAGTTATGTGCTCTTTTAGTTATAATATTTAACTGCGTGATTCGAGGATCTTGACAATTGTGTGAAAGCGAGGGATGAGAGGAATTATGACAAAGTGAGGAACAGACCTGGAAAGAAGGACGACTCGTGTATAAACGAGAGCAGTTATAACTGGATCATACCTGGAGTGGCTTCAGGGAGTTCTACTCCCGAAGCCGGCCTCGGGTCAGCATCAACCATTCAACTTCTACTTAAAACACTCCCTGTTCAGTTCAGCTTCCACCGGAAGCTAAATGTACCAGAGATTCCAGATCCTACAGGTGGTTGTACCTGTAGGTACAAATTGGCCACAACTTTGTACCCTGTGAAATTCATTTGAAACCAGTGTCTCGTGCCACAATTAATACCTGTGGAAGGTTATAGGGGACGACTGCTCACCTGAGTGTGTCAGGAGGTCGGGTAAGAGGAGCTATAATGTATCTAACCACCAGCTTCCGACCATTGCGATGGTCAGTGCCAAGAATGTCTGCTCTTCTCTTTCTAATAGCCAGCCGGAGGGACACGCGCGCGCGCGCGCGCACACCTGGTCGTTAATGTTACAGCCCCTCTCCCATATCAACTTAAGCCTCATATTTTGTTCACAAACTGCTCTAAAATTACATGTCTGTGCCCAAAATCTTAAAGTGTAAGGGCCTATAATGGTCACGTTAAGAGATGGCAATGATGCATGCCTAAAACTTTAATTTAAATAATATACGGGTATTATATTTGTCAACAACGTCATGATGCGCATAATCTAGGCATTGCCAAGTAGTGTTACGTCTTCAGAATACAGAGTTGTCATACACTGACGAAAAACTAAGCCACCTGACATACGTGAAGACAACCAAAACTTATTTTTTGCTGCAGCGTAGTGGTGTGTGGGGTTATGTATGACAAGCATCCGTCTTGTTTAGACCGAGTCATTACAACTACACACCACTTGTTCACTACTCGCCTCTCTCTGAATAATGTGACACCATATATCAACCACCCAATCATACCCCCCCCCCCTCACCCCACTATCGTGGCCGAGTGGGGGGTAAAGGAAGGTATCTGCGAGTCACAAGGACACTCCCGTCTGTCATCTACCTCGTAGGTTAAGAGCTAAGAATTGTATTATACTGTACTGCTGCTGCTCCTTTCCAGAGAGGAAATTATTAAATTTAATGAATAAATCCACAAGGGTCGTGACGAGGGTTCGAACCTACGTCACGACCCTTGTGGATTTGTTCATTTGATGCATCACGCTATTGTGATTTGTGTGTGTATTAAAATTAATATTTCAGTCAGGATAAGTGGTGATAAACTTTTCCAAACCCCACATTACCGAAAATTGTGCACGTTATCAATGATATTTTTCAATTGTTAACGTGATATTCATATGCCGCGGGTCAAACTGAATAAGGAAGATAAAGCAGGAACATGAAGTAAGCTTGGCCAGAGAGGCGGGCAGGTGGTGGTGGCCGCAACACAGCGGCAGATGGTCAGCTCTACGTTTAAGCCTGACGGTGCCAGGGGCCTCACGCCTTCTCGGGTTACAGTGACTGGCCAATGATACGACTTGTCACACTACAATCACGATTTGTGCTGCTAATGCTACCGAAATGTTCCCACTACATCTCTCGGTCATAATTTGACAGAAAATACACTAGCAATCATTGTATTGTGCCTCTAGAGCGTGATATATCGAGTATGGTAATTAGGTTATCAGGCGGGCAGTGTTGATGCAACAAGATGCCAAGCTATGGGAGACTGGGCAAGGGACAAGTGCGTCAACGGGCGAGTGATGGCCTTCGCTAGTGCCATTTGAGTTAGTTTACTCACTGTCAAGGTATTCAGTACGCGGTGACTGATAGTGGCCAGACATGTGGCTGCCACACCTACCCCGGCTCACCACTGCCAATACGCTGGCTTACCTTGGCACATGCAACACCATCAAGAATTAATAAGCGTACTTTTGATTACCAATGGACGTGTGCCAAAGTTTTTATACAGCCGTGGCCTGATTTTTATTATTATTATTATTATTATTATTATTATTTTCTCGATTGATGCGACTGTTGCTGGAAGTCCACATAGCTAATTGCAAGTGATTTATTCAATTGAAAGTTTACTGTTGAAAATCACTATCCCTCTCCTAATCAAAGCCTTTATATTTGTAGTTTTCAATATGATTACAGGAATTTCCATAGTCATACTTTTGAAGTGTACTCTTAACTGCGGGTTAAGAAAATGTATGTGGAGGTTGTGCAGGAGTACCTGGCTGTGGTGGCATGGTCGGGTGTGTGTGTGTGTGTGTTTGTTTTTGTGAGTGTGTTTTTGTGAGTGTTTTTGCGAGTGTGTGTTTTTGCGAGTGTGTTTTTGCGAGTGTGTGTTTTTGCGAGTGTTTTTGCGAGTGTGTGTTTTTGCGAGTGTGTTTTTGCGAGTGTGTGTTTTTGCGAGTGTGTGTTTTTGCGAGTGTGTGTTTTTGCGAGTGTGTGTTTTGCGAGTGTGTTTTTGTGAGTGTTTTTGTGTGTGTTTTTGTGAGTGTTTTTGTGAGTGTTTTTGTGAGTGTTTTTGCGAGTGTTTTTGTGAGTGTTTTTGCGAGTGTTTTTGTGTGTTTTTGTGAGTGTTTTTGTGTGTTTTTGTGTGTGCGTGTGTGTGTTTGTGTGTGTGTGTGTGTGTTTGTGTGTGTGTTTGTGTGTGTGTGTGTTTGTGTGTGTGTGTGTTTGTGTGTGTGTGTGTTTGTGTGTGTGTGTTTTTGTGTGTGTGTGTGTTTTTGTGTGTGTGTGTGTTTTTGTGTGTGTGTGTGTTTTTGTGTGTGTGTGTGTTTTTGTGTGTGTGTGTGTTTTTGTGTGTGTGTGTGTTTTTGTGTGTGTGTGTGTTTTTGTGTGTGTGTGTGTTTTTGTGTGTGTGTGTGTTTTTGTGTGTGTGTGTGTTTTTGTGTGTGTGTGTGTTTTTGTGTGTGTGTGTGTTTTTGTGTGTGTGTGTGTTTTTGTGTGTGTGTGTTTTTGTGTGTGTGTGTTTTTGTGTGTGTGTGTTTTTGTGTGTGTGTGTTTTGTGTGTGTGTGTTTTTGTGTGTGTGTGTTTTTGTGTGTGTGTTTTTGTGTGTGTGTGTTTTTGTGTGTGTGTGTTTTTGTGTGTGTGTGTTTTTGTGTGTGTGTGTTTTTGTGTGTGTGTGTTTTTGTGTGTGTGTTTTTTGTGTGTGTGTTTTTTTGTGTGTTTGTGGGGGGGGGGTGACAAATGACATGCCACTGACAGACTAGCCACATGTTCACCCACCAAGTCTTGCTCGCTCATACAATTACTGTAACAAGCATGCCCAGATCCAATTACAACCATCCAGTGTTAAAAAGTAGCTCACTTAAATTTAACGCATAATGAAGGTTGGTGTACCCGCGTCAGCCACCACAAGGCAGTGTACAAGGTGGACCTACAATAAGCCTTCGCGGAACATTTCAATCTGTTTAGGCTTCACAAGCGTGGAGGAGAGTCACGGTTTAAAATAACCAGGAATTTTAGGCAGGTGAGTGGCAGCATTCCCGACGGGCCTTTATATTGGCTCCATCTTTATATTTATATTATATTATTTATATTTTATATTTGCATGCCTTGCCCCATCCTCGCACGCACCCCTCCCTCCTCTCAATTCCTACATGATGCATTAACGTTCTGCAGGTACTGGGACCCAAGACTTGTCCCTTCCTCTTCCCTGACGAGTCAGTCACTGCTCACCTTCACATTACCCGCTTTACAACCAAAATAATTCTGTTCAGGCCCATGCCGGTCTGGATAATTGTAAAACAAATTTGATAAACAAAATTCATCAATTAACATACTCACCACTGTGATAGGGTAGGCGGGGTTCAAAATGGTCATGAGCAGCACATGATTGGGTGTTTCTGGCTCCCCTTTCCTGAAAGAAGAAAAATGGCAATTATTAAAACATCTTTAAACAATTCCTTACACACGTGGCATCTTCAAAGTACACGAGAAATTGTGGAGGGGGTGGGAGGGGGTAAGGGGTACACTATAGGGCCTAAACTAGTCTACCTTCACCAGTTTACCCACAATCATATGACTTGCTTTCAGTTACCATCAATTCGCGTCTCTGACCGCGACTATGAACTTTCACTAGCGCTGACAAGCACGTCATTGCCTCGCTTGGCCATAGAAAGCAAGCTATTGCTCCAAGCACCACTTCGCATGTTAAAATTATTCCAGAGAATCTCTACCACCTCATTCACTGAGAATGATTAATTTATACATAATTATTTAATTTAACGTCTTAAGTACAATGGTTAAATGCTTTCGATGGTTTCAACACAGCTATTTGAACAGCACTGAGACTGAAAATAAGAGATTAAGAGGATAGGTAAACCATCCGAGGTTACTACAGCAATCATCCTGACCATAATTATGGCGACTTCACACTCGCACCACATGCTCACGTAGTATAGTGAAATACGCAGATGGCCAAGCTATCCAAAAGCAAGATAGGAAGCAGCTAAGGACTGAGACCCAGCCAAGGTCGACGTGAAGAGTGGGCGGGTCTCCATCGATCGTGGCAGGGTCGTGCCGCACCTACACGCCCACCACCTGCTTCCTACCGCCCCTCCCTCTTCACCTCTTCCACCACCACACCCACACCTTTGTCGCACCACATTCTCTCCAAGTATACTAAACGCTCGCATTAAATTACTTTGCGCTGGTTAAGAGGATCAACGTCCCTGGGCCCAGGCTCTGACCAGGCATCCTGGTTGGTCAACCAGGTTGTTAGCAGTTCCTCGCAGCCAAACGTATGAATCACAGCCCGTATACGTGAAGGTATACGTGAAGGACCAACTGGGCTATACTATATATGTGGCATATCCATACGTTGCTCTCCAAGCAATAGCCTGTTGGATCAAGCTCTCAAGTCAAACCTGGCCCCGGGCCGGGCTTGTGGAGTAGAATTCCCAGAACCCCATCAAGCAGGTATTCTTTGGTGGTGTTTATAAAGTTCTCTTTGAATACCGTGAGGGGTCGGTTAACTATGCTATTTCATGTTCATGTGTTGATAGAGTTTAAGAGTCTCGGGCCCTTGACGTTGATAGAATTCTGTCATCGTACCAATCACCTCTACCTTTTAACGGGGCTACTGTGCACATTCGTCAGGCCTCCGGGTCTCGTGGAGGATTATTTCCATGTATAGACTTGTAAATATTAGAGGGACTGGTTCCAAGTGTAAATTATGCATCTCTCGCCTGCGCACAAAAGAATGCAGATTACACAATTTTAAGCCCTCGATAATTTTGATGTTTTATTTAGTATTTTAAGGAAGTAAGATGGTAGTAAGGTAGTAAGATGTAGCATGTTCTCCAGGTCAGCAATTTCTGTAGCTTTGAATGGGATATTACATTCAAGGAGTAACAGCAATACTCCACTAGTCATAACAGTATCACTGGTCTGGCATATCTTATGGGTTTCTGTTATCCAACCTGGGTGTCATTTGCTCTTGTTGTAACAGTTGTAACAGCTATTTAAATGTGTTCTTCAAAGGCAAGGTTTTCCGACATGATTACTCCCAAATCTTTAATATTGTCTTTTTTACGTTCTGTGTGATTCGACAGCTTTTTTTATATTTGCTATATTTTAGTGTGATGTCAGTAATATCGGTCTAAAAAAAATTGCGTCTGCTTTACTACCGTCACTGTGGAGTGGAGCTATTTTCACTGATGATGTTCAGGGCCTGTGGTTTTCTTTTATTAGAGTTCCTGATGAATATAGAATTCCGGGAATCAGGGCCTGATGTGGAGTGCATAGGTACACTATCTATGGCTACTTTTAAAGCCCAGCAAGGTTAGATCTGACGCCTAATATATCTGATGTTTGCATCATATATTACTGTGTTTTCAGGGGTGGACTGAAAATAGAATAGCTGTACCCTCAGAATTTCCTATATTTTTTTTATCTGAGAAAAGTTCCTTATCCCTTACGCAAGGGCCTAATGCTAGACGTGTTCTATATGTTTGCATATGGGAGAAGTATTTTAAGATTCCTATTTCACTGATGAGATTTTTTTTCTATTTGCCTTTCCTAGATTTTAGAAGATTCTTGTAACTATAAGTCGACCATTTCGGCTTCACAATATAGCCGCCTTTGTCGTTCTTGGGGTTTATTGGAAAACATCTCTGAACTGGAACGCCCCATTTCAGTTCAGATTTCTCTTCACCTGCGAAGGGAACGGTTGTTCTCGGATTTGCATCTTTCTATTCTTAGTACGTGACTAGCATATAACTAGTGCTGCTGTTCATTTATCTCACGATGTTAGATAACCTGCCATGCCTCCTGGCAGGTCTTCTGTTCAACTGAAGCAGAAAGACAAACAGCGTTACATAAGCCGCCAGACCTACAGGGCTTAAAAGGATTGTCACTTATGAATGCTGCCT